>NC_056728.1:26575598-26875598 GCF_019279795.1 Protopterus annectens | reverse complement strand
AAGGGCAGTTAGGCTAGTACTTGCATACTGTTTTGCTGAATCAGTCTTCAGTATGTGATAGGAGCATGTCAGTATTTAGAGAGATGGTCATGTCAGGATGTGGGTGTGACCGCCCAAGGCTGTTGATGGTAGGCTTTACAGGTGCATTAGAGGAACATGCATGCCTGCACTAAAGGGCATAAGCAGTCCTTAGGATCATGCATTCTCTTACGTAACAACCAGGGGAGGAGTTGGGCCATTCATTTTATATGTTTGGCTCATTAGTTAACTGGGGTAGAACATTAATTTGAATGTACCCTTTACAAGTTCAGCTGGGGGATGCAGAAGTAAGCAGAGTAAACCTTTTTTTACATAAAATAACATGAAGTACTATGAATCTTATTGTATTACATTTTAGATTTTGTGAGAGCAACCAAGGTATATTGAAGTAATGGTACTTGCGTATTAACTGCAACCAGATTTTTACAGCTGCGAAATTCGCATGCTGGAATGAAATTGACTGTGGGAAACACCGTAAGGTGTTATTTTGACGTCCTTACTAATGAAAAATAAGATGTTCTTCATTCCACATTGCTGCAGTGATGTCAAAAAGTGAATAACTGTATTTCTTGTGGGAAGCAGATACCTCATCAGGAGTTTCTTTGGAGTCTCAGGCAGACACTTTACTGTTACAGGATGTGCCTTCTCAGGAGGTAGGCCAGGCTGAGGGGGCTTCTCAGGTAACTGTTCTTCCCTCTCTTCCCAAGGTAGTTAGAGCCTCTCCTTCTGTTTCCAAAACTTCTTTGAGAGGTTCTGTGCCTAAGAAGCATATGCTTAAAATGGCAGAAGATTTAATTACTATGATTAGAGGCTCTATGCCCCCTCCTGATAAAGAGGCCTAGGGTGGAACCTGAGTTTGAGAGTTTTGAACAGTGTTCAGAGGCTTCTGAGCCTGCAGCGGAAGACTTGCAGGAGTTTCCTTATTCTGATTCTGATGTGGATGATTTTCTCATTCTCAGAGACTCTGCATTCCATGAGGGAGCACTTTAAATGGGAAGGCCAAGATTACTCTGATTCATAGGCCGAATGTGATAGAAGATGTTTTGCAGAGGCTTCCCTAAACCCTGATTCTTTGCCTCCTGCCCTGTTAAACCTGATAGGTACTATAGGGTGCCTGAAGCTCATAAGTATCTGTTTAAGAGTCCTAGGGCAGAAAAATCCTGTTCCCACTGATAAAGAGGCAAGGGCTTTGGATAGGTGGGGAAAGAAAGTGTATACTTCTTTTTAGCCATGAGAGAGCGAGTTTCACATGCTAAAATATCAAAATTATCTCCTTTCAGGTGGATGCTTTGGAAGGTATAGAGTGTAAAGTTGCTGGATTTAGTTCATGTGTCTGAACAAGTGGGTAAGCATTCTTTGCAATGTGGTTTTGATGCTGTGCAGGCCTCCTCGAGGGTGGCTGCCACTAGTTCCGTTCTTAGGCATGCCTGGTTGAGGGATCAGAATTTGCATGTTAAGACTAGGATTTTGGATGCTCCTTTACAGTCTGATGTGTTATTTGGTTCGCCTGTGGAAGCAGTTTTAAAGAAAATGGAGGACAAAGCTAAGTCTATGCAAACTGTTAAAGATTTTTGCAGGTGCATTAGTAGAAATTGGCCTGCTAAGGGATGGACATATCCTGCTTATGATTCCCAGTCTAGGGGTAGGTCTAGGCGTGGTAGGGCAGAGTTCAAGGTTCTTTTAGGCCTAGAACTGGGGTTCACCTGCTCAGACTTCTGGTGAGGGCAGGGGTCAGTCCTTTCGTAAACAGACCCAATGACCTGCCTTTTCAGCTGCCAGTAGATTCTCGTCTGGCAGCTCCTTTGGGAGGAAGACTGTCTCTTTTCAAAGAAAATTGGGATTTAATCACTCAAGACAGATGGGTGTTGGATATCATTCACCACGGTTACAGGTTTTATTTCCATACATTGCCCCTTTCAAAGGCATGCCCAGCTCCACAAAGAAAGAGGCTCACAAGCAAATTTCTCTGTTACTCCAAATAGGGGCCATTCAGCCGGTCCCTGTACCAGAAAGGGGCCTAGGATTTTATTCTCGCCTGTTCCTAGTACCAAAGAAGGGGAACACGTGGAGACCAATTTTGGATTTATCTATCCTCAACACTTATCTGGACATTCCCAAGTTCAAGATGTTGACGTTACAACAGCTTTTACCTCTGCTGGGCAAAGATCATTGGATGGTAACTTTAGATCTCAAGGAAGCTTACCTTCATGTGCCTATAAGACTAAGTTGCAGGAAGTATCGCTGGAAATTATCATTATCAGTTCTCTGCATTGCCCTTTTAGTATTCACAAAGGTTCTGGCTCCAGTGATAGCTTACTTCAGGCTAAAAGGTATTCAAATCTATCCTTACTTGGACGACTGCCTGATTCTGGCTCAAGAAAAGGAAGACCTTCTACAGCATCTGGAATATGTCATAGCAGTGCTAAGATGCCTAGGGTATTCTGTGAGCGAAATAAAGTCCAGTCTAGTACCCTCTCAAGACTTGTGCTTTCTGGGTGTGAGACTGAATACAGCAGCCCAGATGGCCTTTTTAACCCCGGACAAACAAAAGAATCTGTCACTTTACTTCCATCAACTATCTCATCAGTCCGTGCTGACTGCAAGGACAGTCCTTCAAGCCTTAGGGTTCATGGCATCTTGTATTCTGGTGCTTCCCAATGCCAAACTGCATATGAGGAAGCTGCAATGGTATCTCAAAAATGTGTGGACACAGCACTGCCAGGATTTGGACACTGTCATTCAAATAATACCTTGCATTCAAAAGGAATTTTTGTGGTGGGCTCAGGAATGTCACCTAAACAAGGGACTCTCTGAACGACAGATGCCTCGGACATTGCTTGGGGAGCTCATCTAAATGGAAAGTGGATACAAGACAAGTGGCCTGCCAGACTACAGCATCTACATATCAACATGAAGGAGATGTTAGCAGTCCAGTTTGCATTAATGGCTTTCAAGGAGTTACTTCTTCCTGGGCAGGTGTTGATTCTAACAGACAACACAACTGTCATGTGGTACATCAACAAACAAGGGGGAACACATTCTTATCCTCTATGCAGGCAAGCAATGATTTTATGGGAGACTCACAGAACTCCTTAGCAGATGTGTTAAGCAGGCAAATCATGGATCCCGAAACTGGATCTTCATGTATTTCAGAAATTGACAGTGTCATGGGGAACTCCAGACATAGATCTGTTTCCACTAAATCACCAGCTGCCAAAGTTTTGCACAAAGGGGTTTCATCACACAGCTTGGAAAGTGCTTTCTTTCAGTTGGAAAAATCTTCATGTGTATGCCTTTCCACCTCTGCCTCTTCTCCCAAAGGTGCTCCTAAAGGTCAGACAAGACAAGCCAAGGATGATTTTAATAGCTCCAGATTGGCCTCGGCAACACTGGTACCCACTTCTAAGGAGTCTGGTAAGGAAGCCTCCATGGCCTTTACCTTTGATTCCACACCTGTTATCTCAGAAGTCACCTGCTCAATGTCAAGCTTCACTCTCTTCATCTAACAGCCTGGCATATTCTGTTTTGAAACACAGCAGGTCTCAACTTCCTCAACAAGTTTTAAATGTGATTATGGAAGCCAGAAGACCTAGTACAAGGAAAGTGTACTCAGAAAAATGGAAGAGATTTTTATTTTGGAGTGCAGCAAAGAATTTGGAGATTTCTGAGCCTAATTTGAGTGTGGCTCTTCAATATCTTACTGAGTTATTGGACAAAGGTTTGTCCTTCTCTTCCATTAAGATTCATGCTGCAGCAATTTCAGCTCACTATGATTGTGACCCACCATTGTTTTCGCATCCTTTGTTCAAGCAGTTTCTTAGAGGGGCAAAGAATATAAGACCCCCGCTCCTACTCCTGCTTGGGATCTCAGTTTGTGTTGGAAAAACTTACTCTACAACCTTTTGAGCCTGCGGCTACTGCTGAGTTAAAATACTTGTCATGGAAGACTGCTTTTTTGTTGGCTATTACTTCTGCAAGAAGGGTTTCTGAGTTGCAGGCCCTTATGGCAGTAGAGCCCTTTTGATTTTCCATAAGGATAGAGTATCATTACATTACTAATCCTTCCTTTATGCCTAAGGTGGTTTCTAGTGTGGCTTTAAACCAAACTATTCATTTGCCTACTTTCTATGCAGATCCCCAAAACAAAGGAGAAAAGATTTTGCACACTTTAGATGTACATAGGCAGTTACGTTATTATTTAAGCAGGACTAAGGATTTCAGGCAGTCTCAGCAGTTGTTTGTTTCTTTTGCTTTGACTTCTCAGGGCAAGCCTGTGTCTAAGCAAACTATTTCTAAGTGGATTGGGTTTTGCATTTCATTTTGTTATTCCCATCATGGCAAGGAGATTCCGGCTGGGATTAGGCCTCATTCCACTAGGGCTACTGCCACTTCAACAGCATTTCTAAGGGGGGTGGCAACTAAGGATATTTTGGAGGCAGCTACTTGGAGTTCAGTGCATACTTTCTCTAAGCATTATCACCTTCCTATCTACTCTAAATCTAGGGCTGGTTTTGCCACAGCTATTTTGCAAGGCATGTTGGCAGCTCCTGCTTCCTTATGATTTGCCAGCCTCCCTTACCTCTGCTTTGGGATTCTACCCAATGGTTAGGACTGCAGCAATGTGGAATGAAGAACATAGTACAGTTTTGTACCTACCATAAATGTAGATGTTGATCCACATTGCTGCAGTCCCTCCTTCCCCTGTGTTTAGGGTGTGGTGGTGTGGGCTACATTCTTGTACATTTGTATATATTGTATATATGTTTGGTGCAGGGTTTTTGTTGGTGTTTTGGTTTGGGCCTTGTCTTTTTAGGGTCTTCTGACATCTGGGGCAAGAAAAGACTGAGGATATGGCGTCGGTCATGACTGGACAGCGGACTACCCAATGGTTAGGACTGCAGCAATGTGGATCCTCGAACATCTACATTTATGGTAGGTACAAAACTGTACTTTTGGCTTACATTCAGGAAGAGAAACAAATGTGCACTTCCTGATTTACGTGCATTACACACGCCCGCTTCATTTGCCAGGGCTGTTGTGTTAGTGACAAAAGGAATAGTTTCACTGTAAGGAAGGAACGCTGAGAAGAACAACACACACATGGAAATGCTTTTGGTAAACTCTTTTTATTTGTAAAACATTTTGTAAACAGACTTGAAAGGAAACTTTTGTAAGACAAATTTGGAGTAAGTAATGTCTTGCAAAAGTGAAGGCGGGTGATGTTGACAGGTGATTCTGGGGTCATTTTCGATCTGAGATATTTCCAGCAGTGGGTTGGTTTTGTTGCTGATGGTGGCATCCTTGGACAAACTGAGATTGTACTTCAGTGTTTCTTGAATGTATTAGGGCTGAAAAGATGTGGATTGCTAACTTGCTGGTTTTGTCTTTATGTGGGGGAAAGTTCTCACAAATTGTATTCAGTACCGTTTCAAAGCAGGCTTTTTGCTGAGCAAGCTGGGTTTCACATGACATGCTCCCGGTTAAGTGCATACATAAAAAGCATCACTAAGTTTTTCATTTCTATTGATAACCCTTGCATAAAAGTCCCTTCATTGTGAAAGAAAACACATTGTATGACATTTTTAAAACATGAACTGTCGGGAGGCAACCCGTATTACTGCGAAGATCTGGTTGCGATAATATGCAAATACCAAAGTTATCTTAGAGTCAAATATTACAACGCAAAAGTGGCTAGTATATTCAACATGTTCATGTACACAATATTTACAAAGGTGGTTGTCATCAGAATTGGGAGAGAAGGAAAAGCTTAAAACAGGAGTGTAGTGCGAAGTTAGGTGTGGTGGTAAGAAAAGGAAAGGCTTAGAACACAGGGGTGTAGTACAAAGGTAGGTGTGGCAGTAAGAAAAAGCCTTATAACAGAGGGGTGTAGTGCGAAGTTAGGTGTGTAAGTGAGTAGAAGACAGCTGGAAGAGTGCATCACAGGAGGATGTTAATAAGGGAGTTAAAACTGTAAGTGTGAGAAACAAATTTATAGGTTGGTATGAGAAATACTTTGTGGAGGAAAATGACTTGAGGAATTCTGCTGTAGTGTGCTTTGGAGCAGGATGTGCTTAGGTGTTTGAACAGTTTATGTAAGATATCCATTCTGCTTGCTTGAAAAGATTTATTTATTTTTTTTAATTTCTGATGGAATTTCTGATCAGAATAAATTGTCTGTGCAGAGATTTTTTCACTTTGGGTCCTAGAGTTGAAAAGGCTTTGTTTGTATATTTCAAATGTGTGGGTTTTTGAGGTTAGGGGTTTGCCTGAAGGAAAAAAAAAAGGAGAGCGCTTAACTTGTAAGAGGTTGATCTCTCAAATGATCTGCTTGCAAAGAATGGAAACAAATGAAGGAGTTTAAAGATCTTGGGGGTAAGTATGGCAGACTGATAACTACCTTGCTTTAGTAAGAGTGTAGTAGTGATCTGTTTGAGGGAGTTTGAATTTGCATATGATCTTTTTAACTTGGAAAGGGAGCTCTTTGACTTTGGTTGGACATGGTGATGAAAGTTGTGAGGGATCTAACCAGAATCTCGGGTATCTTTAAGTTGGATTGTTTCTAAGGGTTTATTGTTGCTGTGGATAAATGGACCAGTTCTTTATAGTTTTGGGTAATTTTTGCAATGTTCCAAATAGCATTGCCTTTTTTTTTTGTTTTATAATGTGCTTAATATGAAGTTATGATGAGCCATAGCCAGTTTCATAAGATGCAAGTATTTTACTCCACGGAGTACATATGATGTCTGATCTGTAGTGTAAGTAGCCAGACTGTCTACATATAAAAAGGTTTGGAAGTAAGGTGTGGTTAGTTTGTATTTGGAGAAGGAAGTCAGCAGGGGGGGGGGGTTTAAAAACGTTATAGCCATGTTGCCAGCAAGGGCAATAGTAACCCTGATGTCTGCCGTTATGATGCCGCTGGTTAGCTCTTGCAGTAATGGTGGGGACTCACCACCACTATTTATTTGGCATTTGCTTACTTGGTTGGTCCAACTGAGCTCAAACCCATTTTCAGTGGAGACCTGAGGAGAAAAGCTCCAAATACTTTTACAGTTATATAAAAATAAGCAAAGTTAAAAAATAAACAGACACAAAAAGTGAAAAATGACAAGATATAACAGTTTGCAAATTTGAGAAATAAAAAATGTGTGGTTAATATAGGCTGGCAGAATGGGAAAAAAACTTATGGTATGAAATATTTTAAGTCTTGCTTAGTTCAAGGCAAGGTTTATATGTGCATATGAAACGTATGCTGTGGCAAGGCTGCAGTTACCATCAAGGCTGTATACCAAACCGGTGTGTGTAATACCACTTCTGAAAATAAGGATGCTTTCAGAAACTGAGGAACATTTGTTTGATTAGTCAACAGTCTTTCAGGAAATTAAATAAAATCAAAATAAAATGTAAAATAGATGATGTCCTTCAAGAATGCAACTGCAGTCATAACATGTGGGTTGTCCTGCCTCAGGCAGCCCTCGGTCGGCCGAATTCCAAAGTCTGGGTCCGGCGTCGGCTGGTGTCGCCTCCTCTCCGACGTCACAACGGCTGGAGTATAAAGGCATCGGCCAACGCCATCTTCTTCAGTCTTTCTTGCCACGCAGTGCCCGAAGCAGAAGCAGTTCGCAAGTGCCGGTCGGTCAGCTCCTGTGTTTTCAGTACCGCAGTCATCTAAAAGCTAAGTACCCCGTTGGGGAACATTTTTTCTTGCCTCAGCCGATGTCACAACAAATTGAGAAAGTTAATAATTGTTTGTCTTGTGGTAAACAAATACCTCATAAAGACTTCCATTCTTACTGTCTTCCTTGCCTGGGCCCAGACCACGACGTCTCGGCCTGTGCTGCCTGTGCTTGCTTTAATAAGCGCGCACTCAGGCGCCGGGCAGAGTTTGCTGAAGACTTTTTCGGCGAATACTTTGCATATATCATGCCGTCGGATCAACCGACAGCTCAGTCTTCCAAAAAACGGAAGGACCAGGACCGGCATCCTCGGCCCGCGTCCTCTACCGATACTACTCCTAGACCCTCCGCTAGTGCTTCTGTCCCTGCGGAAGCGGTAATTCAACCGCTCCAGGCCGACGTCTTTCGGTCCCGGAGACCTCTCCGGTGCCGGTTGTTGATTTTCCTCCAGAAACCGAAGTTCTTGATTTACCCGACACCATACCGATGGACAAGGTCACTCCTGCACGTGGGGCTGCTAGGCCTCCTGTATCCATGTCCATCAAGGCCTTTGCACGTGCTAAGGCCGCCAGCCAGGCCAAGGCCCATCCTAAACCTGCTGCCCAGGCCCCCTCCTCTGATAAACAGATAATGTCTCTTGCTGCAGACCTTATTTCTGTTATCAGGGGGTCTCAGCCTCACCCAGACAGAGGTTCTCTGCCTCCTGCAGGGAAAAGGCCTAGAATTGAGCAGACTGAAAACCTCTCTTCAGATGAGGCCTCTGGGGATTCTGAGCATTCAGATATTCAAGAAGAATCCTTCCAGGCCTATGAGAGGACTCTGATGCTGAGGAATCAATTCCCTCTGCCTCTCCTCCAGAGGATTTCTCTTTTGGTGAAGTCCTGCACTCAATGAGGGAACATTTCCAATGACAGGGTCAGGAATTCTCTGATTCCAGGAAAAGGCTACGGACCTTCCTAAAGCTTCCCCAGCACAGACCTTTAGCTATTCCTCCTGTGATGGATGTTTTGGATGATGTTTTCTCCGACTCCAGTGCTAACCCTGATTCTCTCCCCCCTGCTCCTGTCAAGCCAGACAGGTATTACAGAGTCCCTGACACTCACAAACATCTCTTTAAGGCCCACTCCGTGGATTTAGAAACTATTTCACAGGGTCCCAAGGGAGTGACTACCTCCACTGCCAAGAATCTTTTGCCACCAGATAGGGAAGCTAGGTCTATGGAGAGATGGGGTAAAAAAGTTTATACCTCTGCCACCCTAGCCATGAGGTCACTTAACTGCCTGTTTCATATGTTTCAGTACCAGGATTTTTTACTTGATGATGATTTACAGAAAAAGTTAGCCTCTCCTGAGCCTATTGATAGAAAGGCATTGCAGGATCACATACATAACACTCAGCAGGTTAACAATCATTTTCTTCAGTGTGGTTATGATGCATTGGAGGCTTTATGTAGGGCAGCTATGACTGGGGCCGTGATACGTAGACATGCTTGGTTAAAAGATCAGCCACTGCCAGACCATGTCAAAGTAAAGTTACTTGATGCACCTCTGGAAAAACAGAAGCTTTTTGGTGCTAATGCATGTTGAAGTCCATTGAGGAAAAAGCTAAGTCAGTACAGACAGTCAAGGATTTCCTCCAGGTTCAGCCACCCAGATTCAGTAGAAACTGGCCTTCAAAGAATTGTTCCTTCCCAGACTCGGACAAGTTTCAAAGGGGAAAGAACAGGCGTGGTTGAGGCCGAGGCCAATACCGAGGCTCCTACAGGGGCCGCCAATGGCAACCTACAAATCAAAGAAGTGCTGCAGCCAGTCCAGCTGCACCACAAGGACAATCACAATGACTTGACTTTCATACCGCCTACAAGGGCTCAAAGAGAAGCACCCTTGGGCGGAAAATTATCCTTATTCTCAAAAAACTGGCATATCTTAACCAAGGACAACTGGATTCTGGATTTAATAGACAAGGGTTACAGATTCCACTTCCATACTTCACCTACAAGACAAGGCATGCCAAACCTGCCACACCATCAAAGTGCAGAGGCACTCATTCAAGTTTCAAAGCTATTAAGTATAAAAGCAATAGAAAAGGTACCTCCTCAGGAACAAGGCCAGGGATTTTATTCAAGACTGTTCCTTGTTCCAAGAAAGGAAAACAAATGGAGGCCTATACTGGACTTGTCTACTCTAAATACCTTTCTCATTGTGCCAAAGTTCAAAATGCTGACGTTACAGCAACTCCTTCCCATGCTGGGCAAGGGGTCTTGGCTGGTCACTCTGGACCTCAAGGAGGCATACCTGCATGTCCCAATCGGACAAAGCTGCAGAAGATACCTCAGATTTCTTGCAGGGACAGAGCATTATCAATTCTCAGCATTGCCGTTTGGCTTATCTACTGCGCCCAGAGTGTTCACGAAATGCCTGGCATCAGTAGTGGCACACTGCAGACTCCAGGGAATTCAAATATACCCCTACCTGGACGACTGCCTCATACAAGCAGACAACAAACATACCTTAATAAAAAACTTGGACTATGTCATACAATTACTACAGGCCTTGGGATACACAGTCAACATTCAGAAATCAAGACTACTGCCATCCCAACAGATTATTTTCCTAGGAGCCAAACTGGACACACAAACACAAATGGCCTACCTCACACAGGAAAAACAGCAGTTACCAGAATACTTCAAAGGCCTAGCACAGCTCTCCCAGCTGACTGCAAGGAAACTCCTGCAGGCCCTGGGATTCATGGCATCATGCATTCTTCTGATACCTTTGGCAAGACTTCATATGAGAAAGCTGCAATGGTATTTGAAAAGCTTATGGTCCCAACACAGCCAAAGCCTAGAGGACGTAATCCCACTTATTCCATGTCTACAAAAAGAATTCTTGTGGTGGGCTCAAGCAACTCAATTAAACAAAGGCACGTCTTTCAACAGACCTCAAGCAGGTCAAATAATTACAACAGACGCCTCAGATCATAGATGGGGGGTGCACATGGAGGGCAGATGCGTTCAAGGTCAATGGACAGCAAAGGAAAGACATCTGCACATAAACCAAAAAGAGATGTTGGCAGTGATACATGCAATCGAGAGTTTCGAAAAATCACTGCAACAAGGACATTTACTAATAAGGACAGACAACACCACTGTCATGTGGTATATAAACAAGCAGGGAGGGACTCCTTCATACCCCCTCTGCAGACTAACAGTGATTCTCTGGGAAAAAACTCTGAGTCTGAAGATACACCTGCAATCCCAGTTTGTGCCAGGCAAGGACAATATACTGGCGGACAAGCTGAGCAGAAATTTCTTGGATCCACACAAATGGATGCGGCATCCCCACATTTTCTCACAAATAAAAAAGACATGGGGAAGACCGGACATAGATCTCTCTGCATCTCACACGAATCATCACCTGGAAAAGTTCTGTACCAGGACCCACCATCCTCTAGCCTGGACAACGGATGCTCTCTCCTTCAGCTGGAATTCCCTAAAAATTTATGCATTTCCTCCTCTGCCTCTGTTGACCAAGGTGATCCTGAAGATCAAAGCAGAACAACCAACAGGCATTTTGATAGCTCCAGACTGGCCAAAGCAACACTGGTACCCATTGCTGTTGAGCATAACTCGGACCAAACCGTGGCCTCTGCCCCTATGGCCCCTGCTTCTAACACAGCACAACTAACAGGACTGTTCACCAAAACCTGAAAACATTACATCTGACAGCTTGGAGGTTACCTTAACTCCTTCCGCTTCCACTCTTTCCAAGGCAGTTCAGGACATCTTATTGGAAGCACGCAGACCTTCCACCAGAAAAACCTATTCAGCCAAGTGGAAGAGATTCAGCATCTGGGCTGCCAACAGGGGTCAGGATACAACAGTACCGAGTATACACCAGATATTGGAATACTTGGCAGAAATGTTTCATTCTGGACTCTCATATTCTTCCATAAAGATTCATGCCTCAGCAATCTCAGCAAGATACAATTGTGATCCACCAGTGTTCTCGCATCCTTTGCTAAGACAGTTCCTAAGAGGGATAAAGAATATCAAGCCTCCCAGAAAACAACCAGTACCTGCATGGGACCTCAATTTTGTATTGGAAAAATTAACTCTTCCTCCCTTTGAGCCAGCAGCAACCTCAGAGATGCAATTTCTATCATGGAAGACGTTTTTTCTTTTGGCAGTCACATCAGCAAGAAGAGTCTCGGAGATACAGGCACTCATGGCAGTACCTCCTTTCCTCATTTTTCATCAGGGCAGAGTTTCTCTAAGAACCAATCCTACATTCATGCCTAAAGTCATTTCCAGGGTGTCTCTAAATCAAGCTATTCACCTGCCCACTTTCTTCCCCAATCCTCAAAATAGGGGGGAAAAACTGCTGCATACTTTGGATATACACAGGCAACTATGCTACTACCTGGACAGAACTAAGGCCACCAGAAAGTCTGACCAACTGTTTGTAGCCTATGCTGCTGGAGTACAAGGAAAAGCAATCTCCAAACAAACGATTTCAAAATGGATTGGACACTGCATCAGATTCTGCTATTCTTTCCATGGAAAACGTGTGCCAGCCAATATTAGGCCACATTCCACCAGAGCTATAGCCACATCCACAGCTTTCCTAAGAGGAGTGGCAACAAAGGACATTTTAGAGGCTGCTACATGGAGCTCCGTGCATACATTTACCAAGCACTACAACCTGCCCTTATACTCCAGATCCCGAGCAGGCTTTGCATCGGCAGTCCTGCAGGGCATTTTAGCTACACCATCCTTCTCTTAGTTGCATCCACCCCCAGTGGCATTCAACCCACATGTTATGACTGCAGTTGCATTCTTGAAGGACATAGTACAGTTTTGTACCTACCATAAATGTAGATGTCCGATAGATATGCAACTGCAGTCGAATTTTCCCACCCTCCAACCCCTCTACATCTTTCTTGTGGGTCCCTACCCCTATTCCTACTAGCTGAGGGTATCTCCTATGGTGTATCTGTTTTACTGTTGTGCATGTCTGGAATTTTTTATCCATTCACCAAATTTAGCCTTCCTAGGAGGGCACCTGGCATCTGGGGCAAGAAACACTGAAGAAGATGGCGTCGGCCGATGCCTTTATACTCCAGCCGTTGTGACATCGGAGAGGAGGCGACACCAGCCGACGCCGGACCCAGACTTTGGAATTCGGCCGACGGAGGGCTGCCTGCGGCAGGACAACCCACATGTTATGACTGCAGTTGCATATCTATCGGACATCTACATTTATGGTAGGTACAAAACTGTACTTTCTGTACTCCCACCCAGGTTCTGCTGGCCAGTAAAGGACTTAAAACTGCAGCTCTTTCAGCAATCCCAATAAAACAGAAGAATATTTGCTAAAGCTCAGCAGAGGTACCTCTCCATGTTCCTGGTTCACTTTCCAGACTCAGAGTTGCCATCTGCAGAACTAAAGGAGAACCGTGAAATGTTGACAGTAGCAATTCTTATTTGAAGTTTGTGTTTGGGGGGGGGGGGGCTGCTCCCCCTTCCTCCTGAATATATACCATCTCTGAGATTGCAGTAACTGAGAAAAGGGAATACTCCAGGACATGGCTATCTTAAAGTCCTCATTTTCACATATTTAGTGTCACTGTTCTATGGCTTTCCTTTACAAGTCCAGAGGGTTAAAATTGCTACCACCCGTCCAGTCAGCCTGTGTATACACATTGATCCAGGCTATGCGGCCCATTTCCCCTTCCTCATACTGTTTTTTATTGGATGGTCATTTTCTGAACAACTGTTTTATTGGAGGCTTGTAATAAAGGGATTTATTGTAAAGTCTGTGTCTGCTACCTGTGCAGGGATGTTGGACCCCTTTGTACCAGCACCACGTAGTGGTGGCAGGTCACTGACTTATTACAGAAAGTATGATTAGAAATTGACCTCTCCATTTTACAGATCTCAAACTTCCAGTCAGAATGTTTGTCTGTGAACCCGAGAGACTCACTCGGTCATAACAAATACAGTTCAGTGATGTTCATCGTGTTACCCTGCTGCAGTCATCACACTCTGGGTATCCTGCCGTCAGGCGGTCCCGCAGTCGGCCCGAATTCCAAAGTCTTGGTCCAGCGTCGGTTGCTGTCGCTTCTTCCCTGACGTCAGTGCGCCAGGGGTATACAAGAGGCATCCAACGCCATTTTCTTCCATCTTTCTTGCCGCGCGGTGCCCGAAGCAGAAGCAGTTCGCAAGTGCCGGTCGGCCGACACCTGAGATTTTCGATTTGAATTTCGGTCCGAAGTCTTCAATAAAGCTAAGTACCCCGTTGGGGAACATTTTCTTGCCTCAGTCCGATGTCAGAAAAAGTTAACAATTGCATTTCTTGTGGGAAGCAAATACCTCATAAGGACTTCCATTCCTATTGTATTCCTTGCCTAGGCCCAGACCACGACATCACAGGTTGTCGGTTTTGCGCTAGGTTTAGTAAACGAACTATCAAACACCGATTTGACTTTGCACGGCATTACTTTGGTAGGAAATTTAATTATATCATGCCTTCGGAGCAGCCGACGACCGCCACTCATAAAAAAAAAATGCAAGGATAAGGACAGGCAGCCTAGGAATAAGCCAGACACCGAGGCCTCAGCTGGGCCTGTCGCCGGTTCTCTGGTTTTCAGTGAGGCACCTACGCAGCCCCTGACTGCCGCAGAGCTGGAACCCCAGACAGCTGTGGATTCCCATGCGGAATAGACTAGGCCGACGCAGCCTTCTACTGACACCGGAGCAGAACTAGACACCAGTGCAACGGAAACACCTTCGGTTTCCTGAAGGTGTCTTCAGACCGACTACACTCACCATTAAATCTTAAGCTAAACTTAAAACTCCTTTAAAACCAAAGAAAACTGTACATCAGTCTACAGTTCAAGGCCCCTTGCCTAGGAAACATGCTTAAGATGGCTGAAGATTTGATTACCCTTATCAGGGGTTCCCATCCCCCTCCTGATAAAAGACCTAGACATGAGGAGGATTATGTATCTTCTGACCAGGTCTCTCTCTCCTCAGATTCTTCTGAGGAACAGGATTACACTTTTCCACCTTATGAAGATTCTGATGCTGAGGACTCTATTCCCTCAGCATCTCCCCCTGAAGACTACTCTTTTGGGGAAACTTTACATACCATGAGGGAACATTTCCACTGGGAAGGCCAGGATTACTCAGATTCTAAGAAAAGGCTCCGAGAGTTCCTTTTACTACCCTAGCATAGACCTCTTGCTATCCCTCCTGTTCTGGATATTGTGGATGATGTTTACTTGGAGTCTAGTTTAAATCCAGACTATCTTCCTCCTGCTCCAGCCAAACCAGACGGATACTACAGAGTACCTGACTCACACAAATTCCTTTATTAAAGCCCTGTAGCTGACCCAGAAACAATTTCCAAAGGTCCTAAGGGAGCAAAAGCTTCTATGGCTAAAAATCCTGTGCCTTCTGAAAGGGATTCCAGAGCCCTAGATAGATGGGGAAAGAAAATATACACCTCAGCTACTCTGGCTATGAGAGCATTAAATTGCCAGTTTCACATGTTGAAATATCAACAATTTCTAATGTCTCAGTTAAAACAAAAAATGAGCACGCATTCAGAACTGCCTGAATTCAAAGAAATGCAGGATCTGTTGCATGCATCTGAACAGGTGGGCAAACATACTTTACAATGCGGATTTGACTCATTGGAACCTTCTTGTAGAGCAGCTGTTACTGGCTCCGTCATATGTAGGCATGCTTGGTTAAAAGAACAAACCCTCCCTGACCATGTTAAAGCAAAATTATTGAATGCACCTTTACAACAGGATGTATTATTTGGTGTCAAAGCAGAAGAGGTTTTAAAGAAAATGGAGGATAAGGCAATGTCTATGCAAACAGTCAAGGATTTTTTGCAGGTACAACCCCCTCGATTCAGCAGAAATTGGCCAACAAAAAACTGGTCCTTTCCAGCTTCAGACAGATCACAGAGGGGCAAATACAGACGCCCAAGGGGCAGAGGTCAGTCACAGGGCCCTTACAAACCTCACCAATGGGGTTCTGCTACCCAGAAAGGAGGAGAAGACAGGCCCCAAGCTAGCGGAAGACAAACACAATGACTTTATCCACAAACTACCAAGCAAATCTCTCCTGGCAACTCCCTTGGGAGGAAAACTAGCATTTTTTGCAGACAACTGGCACATCATCACAAAATACAAATGGGTTCTAAACATTGTCTCTCAAGGATACGGATTCCACTTTCATACCTTACCAAGGAACAAAGGAATGCCAAACCTGCCACCAAATCAATGGGCAGAGGCACAAAAACAAATTACAGCTCTCATGAACATGAGAGCCATGCAACAGGTACCTACACAGGAGCAAGGACAAGGATTTTACTCAAGACTCTTCCTAGTCCCAAGAAAGGACAAGGCATGGAGACCCATTCTGGATCTTTCGATTCTGAACACCTGTCTGCAAGTACCAAAATTCAAGATGCTAACACTACAGCAGCTTCTTCCCATACTGGGCAAGAATGCTTGGCTAGTCACTTTGGACCTCAAGGAGGCATACCTGCATGTCCCATCAGACAAATTTGCAGAAGATACTTCCGCTTCATTGCAGGTTCAAAGCATTACCAATTCTCTGCACTGCCCTTTGGCTTATCTACTGCGCCCAGGGTCTTCACAAAATGCCTTACACCAGTAATTGCATACTGCAGACAAAGAGGAATTCAAATATCCCCATACCTGGACGACTGCCTTATTCAAGCAGAAAACAAAGACATTGTTTTAAAACATCTGGCATTTGTCAAACACCTTCTAAGTTGCCTAGGGTACACAGTAAACGAAAACAAATCAAAACTAGTGCCCTCACAAAACATAATATTCTTGGGTGCCAGCTTGAATACAACGGCCCAGATGGCTTATCTCATGCCAGACAAGCAACAACAGCTGACTCAATATTTCAAAATAATGGCAACAAAGACCCAACTCTCATGGCATCTTGCATACTATTAATGCCATTTGCAAAATTGCATAGGAGGAAATTACAATGGTACCTGAAAAGTGTATGGACTCAGCACAGCTTGGAAACAATGATACCACTCATTCCCTGGCATGTCACCTCAATAAGGGTCAGCCTTTCACCTTACCCACAGCCAGGCAAACTATGACAACAGATGCATCGGACTATGCCTGGGGAGCACACATGGCAGGGCAGTGCATTCAGGGCAAATGGACTACAGATCAGAGGCATCTGCATATCAATCAAAAAGAAATGCTAGCAGTACAGAATGCCCTAACAGCTTTCAAGGACCTTCTACACCCAGGACAACTAATAATAAAGACGGACAATACCACAGCAATGTGGTACATAAACAAGCAAGGGGGCACACATTCCTACCCTCTATGCAGACAAGCAATGACCTTGTGGAACACTGCACTGTCTTACCAGGTTCAATTACAAGCACAATTCCTGCCAGGACAGAAAAACACATTGGCAGACGATCTAAGCAGAAATATCATGGATCCACACGAATGGAAACTAGATCCACAAGTATTTGCAATGATAACTCAAAAATGGGTCGCCCAGACATAGATCTGTTTGCAAGCTCCCACAACCACCAACTTCAAAAAGTTTGCACAAGGACCTTCCACTCACTAGCTTGGAAAGTCGACGCCCTCCCATTCAGTTGGAAAACATTAACAGTGTATGCCTTCCCTCCACTACCTCTTCTAGCAAAGGTACTGCTGAAAGTCAGATTAGAGAGTCCACCAATGATACTCGTTTCAACAGACTGACCACGCCAACATTGGTACCCAATTTTAAGGAACATGGCCCACGGCCCACCATGGATTTTGCCACAGATTCCTCACCTGCTCACTCAGCGAGATCATCAGATTCTACACAGCCAGCTCAAGACTTTAATCCTGACTGCATGGCAAATTACCTAAACAACCAGCCAACACCTTTATCCAAAGCTGTTATGGATGTCATTCTGGAGGCCAGGAGACCCAGCACCTGGAAAACCTATTCAGACAAATGGAAAAGATTTTGCGCCTGGAACCAGGCTAAAGGCCTAAACCCCCTTGATGTCCTTCAAGGATGCATCTGCAGTCATAACATATGGGTTGTCCTGCCTCAGGCAGCCCTTCGGTCGGCCAGATTCCAAAGTCTGGGTCTGGCCTCGGCTGATGTCGCACTTTCCCCGACGTCCGAGCGTCTGGGGTATAAAAGCATCAGCCGACGCCATTTTCCTCAGTCTTTCTTGCTGTGCGGTGCCCGAAGCAGAAGCTGTTCGCAAGTGCCGGACGGTCAGATCCAGTGATTTCAGCTACCGCAGACCTCGAAAAAAGCTAAGTACCCCGTTGGGGACTCTTTCTTGCCTCAGCCGATGTCACACAAAGTAAATAATTGTTTAACTTGTGGGAAACAAATACCTCATAAGGATTTCCATTCTTACTGCCTTCCTTGCTTAGGCCCAGACCACGGCGTATCGGCCTGTTTAGCCTGTGCCTCCTTCAACCGACGAACTCTTAGACGTCGGTCGGAGTTTGCAGAGGACTTTTTTGGAGCCGCTTTTGCTTATAAAATGCCGTCTGAGACTCCGACTTCGCATATGGTCAAAAACGCAAGGAAAAGGACCGACACTCGCGGCCTGTGGTTTCGGCTGAAACAACGGCTAGGCCTACCGCGAGTGTCTCTGTTTCGGCCGAAACAGAGTCCTCGGCTATTCCTTCTTCCGAAACCATACTTCTGACCAACGAGGCCCGAGAGGCCCTGGCCGAGTCGGCTTCAGTACTATCTACCGAAGCTAGTGTTCAGGAATTGTCCGACACCATACCTTTGGACATTTCTACCCCTGCACGTGGGGCAGCCAGGCCCCCTGCTTCCATGTCCATTAAGGCCTTTTCAAGGGCTAAAGCTGCCAAACTTTCAAAAGCTTTGCCTGCCAAATCTACCTCCCGGAGGCCTTCCTCTAGTTCTCAGATCCTCAGCCTTGCTGAGGACCTAATTTCCTTAATTAGGGGTTCACAACCTCACCCAGACAGGGCCTCTCAACCTCCTCCAGACAAAAGGCCCAGGACTGACCCCTCTGATCCACACTCCTCAGATGATTCCACGGATGGATCTGAGTTGTCAGACCACCAGGAAGGGGCTTACACGACTTATGAGGATTCAGATGCAGAGGAATCTATCCCTTCGGCCTCCCCTCCTGAAGAGTTTTCCTTTGGTGAGACACTACACTCCATGAGAGAGCATTTTCAATGGCAAGGTCAGGATTTCTCTGATTCTAGAAAAAGATTAAGGACCTTTTTGCATTTGCCTCAGCATAGGCCCTTAGCTATACCTCCTGTTCTGAATGTAATTGATGATGTGTACAATGATGTCATTACAGCCCCTGATACTCTTCCTCCGGCCCCTGCCAAACCTGACAGATACTACAGGGTCCCGGATTCTCATTTCCATTTGTATAAAGCCCATTCTGAAGATCCAGAAACTATTTCTCAGGACCCTAAAGGGGTTGCGGCCGCTACTGCCAAAAATCCTCTACCCTCTGACAGAGAGTCTAGAGCTTTAGAGAGATTGGGAAAGAAGGTGTATACTTCTGCAACTCTTTCTGTCAGGGCATTAAACTGTCAATTTCATATGATACAGTACCAGGAGTATTTGTTAGATGAACTGAATAAGAAACTTTCTTCTCCTGAACCCCTAGACCGTAAATCCCTTCAGGATTTGGTACACAACTCACAACAGGTTAGTAATCATTTCTTAAAATGTGGCTATGATGCACTGAAGGCTTCATTTAGATCAGCTATGACTGGGGCAGTTATTCGTAGGCATGCCTGGCTGAAGGAGCAATCTTTGCCAGACCATGACAAAGCTAAACTCCTGGATGCTCCAATGGAGAAACAAAATTTATTTGGCTCCTCTGCTCAGGAGATCTTAAAAAAGGTTGAAGAAAAGGCAAAATCTGTGCAAACAGTTAAAGATTTCCTGCAAGTTCAACCACCGAGGTTCAGCGGAAACTGGCCTACTAAGAATTGGTCCTTTCCAGACTCAGACAGGGCCCAGAGAGGCAGGAACAGGCGCCCTAGAGGCAGAGGTTAATCGAAGGGCTCCTACAGAGGCCGTCAGTGGCAGCCTGCCAACCAGAGGAGTAGTGCAACAGCAACAACAACAACTACTACACCAGGACAGGGTCAATGACTTAACTCTGATTCCGCCTACCAGAGATCAACTGGAAGCACCCTTGGGCGGAAAGCTGGCTTTATTCTCAAAAAGCTGGCATTATATCACAAAGGATACATGGACACTGCAAATAATAGACCAAGGATACAGGTTCCACTTCCACACTTTGCCAAAAAGAGGCAGAATGCCAAACCTTCCACCAAATCAGAGGGCAGAGGCTTTAAAACAAATCAGCAATTTACTTCAGATGAAAGCTATAGAAAAGGTACCATGTTCAGAACAAGGCCAATGATTTTACTCCAGACTATTCCTTGTACCAATAAAGGAAAATCAGTGGAGGCCTATTCTCGACCTGTCCGCATTGAATACTTATCTCATTGTGCCAAAATTCAAAATGCTGACCCTACAGCAACTTCTTCCCATGTTGGGCAAGGAGTCTTGGCTGGTGACTCTATCTCAAGAAGGCATACCTGCACGTCCCTATTTGGCCAAACTGCAGAAGACACCTCAGATTTCTTGCAGGATCAGAGCATTATCAATTCTCAGCATTGCCCTTTGGCTTATCTACTGTGCCCAGAGTATTCACGAAATGCCTGGCATCAGTAATTGCACATTGCAGACGACAGGGAATTCAAATTTACCCATACCTGGACGACTGCCTAATACAAGCGGACAACAAGGAAAATTTGATAAAGGACTTGGCCTATGCCATACACCTGCTACAGACCTTGGGATACACAGTCAACATCCAAAAGTCAAGACTAGTACCATCCCAAAGGATAACCTTTTTGGGTGCAGATCTGGACACAACCACCCAAATGGCCTTTCTCACAGAAGAAAAACAAAAACAACTTCCAGATTACTTCATGATTCTGACAAGACAAACTCAGCTTACTGCAAGGAAAATCCTGCAGGCCCTGGGTTACATGGCATCCTGCATAATTCTAATACCGCATGCCAGGCTGCATATGAGGAAATTACAATGGTACCCCCGGAGTGTATGGTCTCAGCACAGTCACAGTTTAGAAACCATGATACCAATCATTCCATGCCTTCAAAAGGAATTCCTGTGGTGGGCTCAGGCCTGCCAGTCCAACAGAGGGTTGCCTTTCAACAAACCAAAACCAAGGCAGACCATCACCACGGACGCCTCAGACCGAGGATGGGGAGCACACATGGAGGACAAATGTATCCAAGGCCTATGGCCTCAAGGACAGCTAAGCATGCACATAAACCAAAAGGAAATGCTGGCAGTGATGCATACAATCGAGGCCTTCAAACCCTTCCTCCAACAAGAACACCTGCTAATAAGGACAGACAACACCACGGTCATGTGGTACATAAACAAGCAGGGAGGCACACATTCTTACCCTCTATGCCGGATGGCTATGAATCTGTGGGAACTATGCCTGAATCTTAATATCCAACTACAGGCCCAATTCGTGCCAGGGAAAGAAAATGCACTGGCGGACAGCTTAAGCAGAACTACCATGGATGCACATGAATGGATGCTGCACCCAGACATCTTCCAACTCATAGCAAAGACATGGGGAATGCCGGAGATAGATTTGTTCGTCTCCCCACTCAACAATCAACTGAAGACATTCTGCTCAAGGACATACCACCCACAAGCTTGGAGGGTGGACTCTCTCTCTTTCAGCTGGAAAGCCCTAACAGTATATGCCTTCCCACCTCTCCCATTGATGTACAAGGTTCTACTGAAGATCAGGGAGGAACCGCCAGAAGTGATACTAATAGCTCCAGACTGGCCAAGACAACACTGGTATCCATTATTGAGAAGCATGTCTCAGGCAAAATCATGGCCTCTTCTTCTGACGCAGAACAATTTCAAGACCCTGCATCCCAACTTGAAAACATTGCAGCTAACTGCCTGGAAAATTCCTTAAATCCCAATCAAACTGTTTATCTCAGAGGGTGAAGGACATTATCCTGGAGGCTTGCAGGCCTTCCACAAGGAAGACATACTCAGCTAAATGGAAGAGATTTCTCATTTGGAGCACATCAAAGGGCACAGATGTCACAGTGGCAAACCTAACACATATCCTAGAATACTTAGCAGAATTGTTCCACAATGGCCTGTCCTATTCTTCCATTAAGATTTATGCTTCAGCAATTTCAGCAGAATACAATGTGGATCCACCTATCTTCTCACACCCTCTCCTCAGACAATTTCTGAGAGGGATCAAAAATATTAAACCTCCAAGAAGACCCCCTCTACCTGCCTGGGATCCCAACTTTGTGCTGGAGAAACTGACACTACCTCCCTTTCAACCAGCAGCATCAGCGGATCTACAGTTTCTTTCTTGGAAAACTGCATTCCTTCTGGCAATCACTTCAGCAAGAAGAGTATCTAAGATACAAGCATTAATGGCAGTGCAGCCTTTTCTTATTTTCCACCAGGACAGGGTGTCACTAAGAACCAGTCCTACTTTTATGCCAAAGGTGGTGTCTAGGGTATCCTTGAACCAAGCTATTCACTTGCCTACGTTCTTCCCTAATCCACAGAATAGAGGGGAAAAACTTTTGCACACCCTGGATATACACAGACAACTATGCTACTACTTGGACAGAACAAAAACTAGCAGAAAAACTGACCAACTTTTTTGTAGCATATGCAACTGGGGTGCAAGGAAGAGCAATTTCCAAACAGACAATTTCAAAATGGATAGGAAATTGCATTCGCTTTTGCTACTCCTTTCATGGAAAAACAGTTCCTGAAAATATCAGGCCTCACTCCACAAGGGCCACAGCCACCACTACAGCTTTCCTACGAGGGGTGGCTACCAAGGACATTTTAGAAGCTGCTACTTGGAGCTCCGTGCATACATTTGCCAAGCATTACAATCTACCTTTATACTCTAGATCCAGAGCAGGGTTTGCAACTGCAGTCCTGCAGGGGATCTTAACTACACCATCCTTTTCTTAGTACCTCCTCCCCCAGATTGGCTATGGTATTCTACCCATATGTTATGACTGCAGATGCATCCTTGAAGGACATAGTACAGTTTTGTACCTACCATAAATGTAGATGTCCGATAGGTATGCATCTGCAGTCAGGATTACCCTCCCTCCTTCCCCTCTGTGGTATTCCTAGGGTGCTTACCCCTCTTTTAGCTAGCTGGGGGAATCTATTATGGTGTATTTGTTTATACATGTATATAATTTGCAAATGTTTGGAACTTTTCAGCATTTATCCAAATTTAGCCTTCCTAGAGGGCACCTGGCATCTGGGGCAAGAAAAACTGAGGAAAATGGCGTCGGCTGATGCTTTTATACCCCAACCGCTCTGATGTCGGGGAAAGTGCGACATCAGCCGAGGCCAGACCCAGACTTTGGAATCCGGCCGACCGAAGGGCTGCCTGAGGCAGGACAACCCATATGTTATGACTGCAGATGCATACCTATCGGACATCTACATTTATGGTAGGTACAAAACTGTACTATCCAAACATCCCTCAGATTCTACAATATTTAACTGAAATGTTACACAAAGGACTTTCCTTTTCATCCATTAAGATCCACGCCTCAGCAATTTCAGCTCATTACAGCAAGGATCCTCCATTATTCTCACATCCACTCCTGAGACAGTTCCTCAGAGGGGCTAAGAACTTCAGACCGCCAAGGAGAGCTCCAACACCTACTTGGGATCTCAACTTTGTTCTGGAAAAGCTTACACTACCGCCCTTTGAACCAGCTTTTTCTGCTGATTTAAAATTTCTTTCATGGAAAACTGCCCTACTACTAGCAATAACCTCAGCTAGAAGAGTCTCAGAGCTACAGGCACTAATGGCAGTGGAACCGTTCCTCATTTTTCATCAAGACAGAGTTTCTCTATGAACTAATCCTTCCTTTATGCCAAAGGTGGTATCCAGTGTGGCCCTAAACCAAACCATTCACTTGCCCACCTTCTTCCCAAATCCCCAGAACAAAGGAGAAAGACTCCTGCACTCTCTGGACAGTCACAGGCAATTACGTTACTACTTGGATAAAACTAAGGCTTTCAGAGAAACTGACCAGCTTTTTGTGGCCTATGCTACAGGATCACAAGGAAAAGCTATCTCAAAACAGACCATTTCAAAATGGATAGGGCATTGCATACATTTCTGTTACACACATCATGGGAAACCAGTACCTGCTAACATTAGGTCCCACTCCACCAGGGCTGCAGCTACATCAGCAGCCTTTCTCAGGGGAGTGCCAACCAAGGATATTCTGGAAGCTGCTACTTGGAGTTCAGTGCACACCTTCACCAAACACCATCACTTACCTCTATACTCTAAGACTAGAGCTGGCTTTGCCACTGCAGTTTTGCAGGGCCTACTAGCTTCTTCTAACCCTGTTTAACTCCACCACCCATCCTTAGCTTTGGGATTCAACCCAAGTGTGATGACTGCAGCAGGGTAACACGATGAACATAGTACAGTTTTGTACCTACCATAAATGTAGATGTTAGAGTGTTTACCCTGCTGCAGTCCAGGTTACCCTCCCTCCATCCCCTCAGAACTAGCTGAACTTATCTATACCACTCTATCCTATACAACCTCTGTGGTGTATTTGCTTGTACCTAAGGGTTTTGTTTTATTTTTATATAGCTATATGTGTGTGTGTGTGTGTGTGTGTGTGTGTGTGTGTGTGTGTGTGTATATATATATATATATATATATATATACACACACACACACATACATTTTATATACATATATGTATATATATATATATATATATATATATATATATATATATATTTTTTTTTTTTTTTTTTTTTTTGCCTACCTATTGGGGGCACCTGACATCTGGGGCAAGAAAAGAAAATGGCATCGGATGCCTCTTATATACCCCTGGTGCACTGACGTCAGGGAAGAAGCGACAGCAACCGACGCCGGACCAAGACTTTGGAATTAGGGCAGACTGCGGGACCGCCTGACGGCAGGATAACCCGAGTGTGATGATTGCAGCAGGGTGAACACTCTAACATCTACATTTATGGTAGGTACAAAACTGTACTTTTTTTGCAACAATTTTAGTGCCTTAACGTATGCAATGAAAAATAGATACTTGCTGGCTTAGGTGGTGGTCCTTCGCAGATGGTACAATTCTCAAAGTATTTTCAAGTCAGGTTAGATTGACCCCTGACTTACTTTCTCTACTTCCATCAGTATTGAGAGATATAGCTGTGCTCCATGCATGAAACATGAATCTTCTAACCAAACAGCACAAGCTTGCAGTTGGAAAGGGTATATATCTTCTCATTGTTGAAAGCACTTCCCATCATTGGCTTATTACTACCATAAACCTACAAAGCTCCAGGCATTGCAGAATCGCATATTTTGCTTCATTGCTAGAGCAGGCAGGAAGCTTAATCACTGTCACACGGTCAAGCAGACAGACTGCTTTCCAGTTGTTCAAGAGCTGACTTTTCTTGTTAGAATACATTTGTATATGCTCCTTCATATGGACCACGGCAAGGCTATACATTTTCGTAATTTATGTTAAGTAATGAAATCTGGAAGCTTAGAATATGGTTTAAGGCCCTGGGCTTACCACTGTTTCTGCTTGCCTTTTCTGATGTTTGGCCCTGCTGTTTGGAACTTTCTAAAGCACCATTTACCAGCTGTCTGTACGCATCTCCATCAAAAATCATGTAGAACATCTACCACAGTGAAATAAATGCATTTGTAAAGTTTTTGCCTTGTGCTGCCATTTGTACATTGTTTTGTACTATATTTTAATTTTTTTTTGTAATTTTTTAAATGAAAATTGGCCCCGATGGTTCAGTTCACCTACCTGTTAAATAAAACTAAGTAAACAAATTATTCCATTTCATTTCATGAGTATTTGTGGTAAATCTTTGTCTTAACTGTGACAAATCTCCATTATATACTAAAAAAAATCTATCACTTGTAAAATGTAATTTCTGGGAATTTTTTATTTATTTTTTTTTAATTTCCAGTATGACTATTGAACTTCCTTCCTGCTAGCCCAGTTAACCTGCTTACCCTACTGCCCTTTTTCCCCTCGTTTGGGGTGAGCAGCAGACGTGTTGCTGACCTCCATCGTGGGGAGTCGTCCCCCCCCCCCCACTTATGGCCCTAACTGTTCTTTTGTGGATGCCTGAGATGTCCCTGTGGAGTAATACGAGGAGGGATATGTCACCCACTTCTACAAGCAGTAGCCCCTCACTGCTCCAATCTTCTTGAAAAAGTATGCAGATCTGCTCATTTCTGGTGTCTGCCAGGTTTTTACACAGTCTGCACTCTGGACATTAACTTCTCAGTCCTTCTTTAGAGAGGAAAGCAAGTTCCACCTCACCCTTCCTCTGTCCTCCACATCTAACTCTGCCAGTGTCTGAGCCACTAATCCATTGAGAATTACGTGGTTTACTTGGCTTTTCCTTGGTAGGGTCAGAGATTGTGCCTGTGTACAGTATGTATAGTTGAAGCTCACATGAGAAGGTGCTGTTTACAAGGGGGGGGAGAGCAGGAATGACTGCATTGCAGGTGGGAGCATGGAAGTACATTGATTGGCAAACCCTTGGATGTGAGTGGACAATGCACATAGAAGGGTAGTTTGAAACCCCTGTCACTCAGTACACAGATGATGGCTCCTTGTCTAAGCTAGCTTTGAGAGACTGCTCCTGAGAATTAAAGGACTTGTGCCCAAGGGAGCACAGATTCAGAGAGGCTGTCCATGTATGCCTTGACAGTCTGTGTGGACACTGGACCAAAACAGAGAAACAAATGAAAACCTCCATTCATTCCTGCCAGTTGGGGCTCTGGAAGTTTGACTTTTATTTATTGACATTTGATTACTAGGAAAGTCCAACTGGATAGGAGCCCATTTTCAGTGGAGGCTCATGGAGAAAAGCTCCAAAGTATTACAAAACATTTTAAGAACAATAATTTTAGTCTTCAGAAATGCAAAAGATTTTTTACAGTTTATAACAAATTAGACATAATGTAAACATATCGGTTAAGAACATATACAAGTTACATGCCAGTTTATGTAATATTTAGATAAATTGTAGCCAGTTTATAGAGAAATTAAAGGTAAGTTAGTAGAATATAAACAGGAGATGCAATAAAAAATTGAGAGAAAAGCAGGCTTCTGGTATATTTTTAGAAAAAGCCAGAGGAGAGAATTTGATAGAAGTAAGGAAGTGAATTAAAAAGGGAAGAGAGTAAGAAGTTGTAAGGTATAAATAGGTACTTATTCACATTTAGGGATATAGTTTATCGTGGTGTTGAGCAAGAACAGAGTCGGCTTTTGGCTAGGAAGTCATTTCAGAATGGTTTTGAAGGATGGAAGGGAGGGTATTGACCTGATGGGTACATGCAAGGAGTTCCAGGTCTTAGCCGCATGGTAGAAGTGTAAACAATGCCCAGCAGATTTGATAGGTTTGTGGACAGACGGGAGTTATTTGGTCACTGGATCGTAATGATGGGCTGGGAAAATAGTTGTGTAGCATGTTTGTTATTTAGTGCCGGAGAAGCAGATGGATGCTGGATAATTTTGTAGGTGGTAAGTTGTGTACATGTTAGTTGATAGGGTAGTTCTAACCAATTTAGGCTTTAGGGCTATACACTGGTGGGTTCTGGAAAAGGTATATGGGTATTTGCTGCAAATTCAGCGACTTTGTTATAGCATTGTTAATGTTTTGATTTTTGTAATGCCTGGAGGTTAGTAAGGATGGGAGCACCAGAAAGTGTGGGGATGATATAAGTAGTGGCAAGTGCAGTTTTAGTAGCGTTGTTTAGAGTTTTGGGCTCTGTAATGCATCCCCAGTGTTTCTAATGCAATTTTGTTTATGCAGAATGAATTGGAGCATCAGCCATTGTCATCCCTATTACTTTGATATAAGAAGTGACTTCAATGGTTTGTATTATCAAGAGAGAAGACTTTACATTTAATTTTCTCATGAGAGAGGTTTTGGGAGGGGGGGTGCATGGTCTTTTTTTTTTTTTTTTAAGGTTGAGTATGAGCTGCACCCATGTTTCAGTGGCTGTTAAAGCTTGTCGAGTAATTTTTTTTTTGAGGTATGCCACATCAGATGTGCAAATGAATGTGGAGTCATCTGTATTACTGTATTACACAGATGTTCTTCATTCCACATTGCTGCAGTCCTAACTATTTGGCTGGCGGGTCGTCAGAGCGCGTGGCGTCCAGTCGCGTCAATACTAACAGGCATAATCTGCGCATGATCCATCAGTCAAATGCGTCGGGATGTTCCGGCGGCTGCTTCGAAAAAAAAACAAAGGACAAAACAGCAAAGCCTAGAGTGGAGGAACCGAACCGCCCAGACCAGAGTTCTTTAGAAGGTGTTTCTTTGGAGTCTCAGGGAGAGACTTTACTGGTACAGGATGTATCCTCTCAGGAAGTAGGCCAGGCTGGGGCTTCTCAGGTGGCTGTTCTTCCCTCTCTTCCTAAGGTGGTCAGGCTTCTTTGAGGGGCAGGCCGAGTTTTGCTTCACTGGGGGTTTCTCCTAGTACAACATATGCTTAAAATGGCAGAGGATTTGATTACTATGATAAGAGGTTCTATGCCCCTCCTGATAAGGGCCCTAGGTGGAATCTGAGTTTGAGGTTTTTGAGCAATGCTCGAGGGGGAGGGTCCTCCTTATTCTGATTCTGATGTGGATGATTCTTTTCATTTTCAGAGACTCTGCATTCCATGAGGAGCATTTCAAATGGGAAGGTCAAGATTTCTCTGATTCCAGGAAAACTTAGAAGGGATTCTTTTACCACAGCACAGGCCTTTTTTTCTACCTCTCTGTTTTGAATGTGGTGGAAGATGTTTTGCAGATTTGCCTCCTGCCCCAGTTAAACCGGATAGGTATTATAGGGTGCCTGAAGCTCATAAGTATCTTTTAAGAGTCCTAGGGCAGAAAGGCCTCAGTTGTTAAAAATCCTGTCCCTCCTGATAAAGAGGCAAGGGCTTTGGATAGATGGGGAAAGAAAGTGTATACTTCTTCCACTTTAGCCATGAAGTTTCACATGTTAAAATATCAGAATTTTTTTCTTCTCACAGTTGAGATCTAAGGTGGATGCTCTGGCAGAAGGTATTGAGTGTAAAGAGTTGCAGGATTTAGTTCATGTGTCTGAACAAGTGGGTAAACATTCCCTGCAATGTGGTTTTGATGCTGTGCAGGCCTCCTCCAGGGTGGCTGCCACTGGTTCTGTTCTTAGAGATCAAAACTTAGCTGAGCATGTTAAGACAAGGATTTTGGATGCTCCTTTACAGTCTGATGTGTTGTTTGGTTAGAAGATGGAGGACAAGGCTAAGTCTATGCAAACTGTTAAGGATTTTTGCAGGTGCAGCCTCCGAGTTTAGTAGAAATTGGCCTGCTAAGGGATGGACTTATCCTGCTTATGATTCCCAGTCTAGAGCTCAAGGTGCTTTTAGGCAGGACAGGGAGTTCACCTGCTCAGACTTCTGGTGAGGGCAGCAGACCCAATGACCTGCCTTTTCAGCTGCCAGTGCCTTCTGCTGGCGGCGCCTCTAGGAGGGAAGAGATCGTTTTCAAAGCCAGTGCCTTCTAGCCTGCGGCACCCTCTCTAGGAGGAAGACTGTTTTTTTTCAAAATTGGGATTTAATTACCCAAGACAAATGGGTTCTGGATATCATTCATCACGGTTACAGGTTTTATTTCCATACCTTGCCTCCTTTCAAAGGCATGCCAGACATTCCTCCTCTACAAAGACAAGAGGCTCAAGCAAATTTCTCAGTTACTCCAAATAGGGGCCATTCAGCCCTGTTCCTAGTACCAAAGAAGGAGAACACGTGGAGACCAATTTTGGATTTATCTATCCTCAACACTTATCTGGACATTCCCAAGTTCAAAATGTTAGCTTTTACCTCTGCTGGGCAAGGATCACTGGATGGTAACTTTAGATCTCAAGGAAGCTTACCTTCATGTGCCTATAAGACTAAGTTGCAGGCTGGAAATTCTCATTATCAGTTCTCTGCATTGCCCTTTGGCTTATCTAAGTATTCACAAAGGTTCTGGCTCCAGTGATAGCTTACTTCAGGCTAAAAGGAATTCAAATCTATCCTTACTTGGGCGATTGCCTGATTCTGGCTCAAGAAAAGGAAGACCTTCTACAGCATTTGGAATATGTCATAGCAGTGCTAAGATGCCTAGGGTATTCTGTGAGCGAAATAAAGTCCAGTCTAGTACCCTCTCAAGACATGTGCTTTCTGGGTGTGAGACTGAATACAGCAGCCCAGATGGCCGACAAACAAATGAATCTTTCCAGTTACTTCCATCAACTATCTCTTCAGTCCGGGCTGACTGCAAGGACAGTCCTTCAAGCCTTAGGGTTCATGGCATCTTGTATTCTGGTGCTTCCCAATGCCAAACTGCATATGAGGAAGCTACAATGGTATCTCAAAATCTATGGACACAGCACTGCCAGGATTTGGACACTGTCATTCAAATAATACCTTGCATTCAAAGGAATTTTTGTGGTGGGCTCAGGAATGTCACCTAAACAAGGGACTCTCAGATTCTCACGACAGATGCCTCAGACATTGCTTGGGGAGCTCATCTAAATGGAAAGTGGATACAAGACAAGTGGCCTGCCAGACTACAGCATCTACATATCAACATGAAGGAGATGTTAGCAGTCCAGTTTGCATTAATGGCTTTCAAGGAGTTACTTCTTCCAGGGCAGGTGTTGATTCTAACAGACAACACAACTGTCATGTGGTACATCAACAAACAAGGGAACACATTCTTACCCATTGTGCAGGCAAGCAATGATTTTATGGGAGACTGTGCTAAGCTTGCAACTAACTCTTCAGGCAAGGTTTCTGCGGGAGCACAGAACTCCTTAGCAGATGTGTTAAGCAGACAAATCATGGATCCCCACGAGTGAAACTGGATCTTCATGTATTTCAAAGTTGACAGTGTCCTGGGGAACTCCAGACATAGATCTGTTCGCTTCTCCACTGAACCACCAGCTGCCAAAGTTTTGCACAAAGAGGTTTCATCACACAGCTTGGAAAGTGGATGCTCTTTCTTTCAGTTGGAAAAATCTTCATGTGTATGCGTTCCACCTCTGCCTCTTCTTCCAAAGGTGCTTCTAAAGGTCAGACAAGACAAGCCAAGGATGATTTTAATAGCTCCAGATTGGCCTCGGCAGCATTGGTACCCATTACTGAGGAATCTGGTAAAGAAGCCTCCATGGCCTTTACCCTTGATTCCACATCTGTTGTCTCAGAAGGACTGCTCAATGTCAAGCTTCACTCTCTTCATCTAACAGCCTGGCATATTCTGTTTTGAAAGACAGCAGGTCTCAACTTCCTCAACAAGTTTTAAATGTGATTATGGAAGCCAGAAGACCTAGTACAAGGAAAGTGTAATGAGAAAATGGAAGAGATTTTTATTTTGGACTGCAGCAAAGAATTTGGAGATTTCAGAGCCTAATTTGAGTGTGGCTCTTCAATATCTTACTGAGTTATTGGACAAAGGTTTGTCTTTCTCTTCCATTAAGATTCATGCTGCAGCAATTTCAGCTCACTATGATTGTGACCCACCATTGTTTTCACATCCTTTGTTCAAGCAATTTCTTAGAGGGCAAAGAATATAAGACCTGCTTGGGATCTCAATTTTGTGTTGGAGATACTTACTCTACAACCTTTTGAGCCTGCAGCTACTGCTGAACTGAAATACTTGTCATGGAAGACTGCTTTTTGTTGGCCATTACTTCTGCAAGAAGGGTTTCTGAGTTACAGGCCCTTATGGCGGTTGAGCCTTTTTGATTTTTCATAAGGATAATCCTTCCTTTATGCCTAAAGTGGTTTCTAGTGTGGCTTTAAACCAAACTATTCATTTGCCTACGTTTTTGCAGATCCCCAAAATAAAGGGGAAAAGATTTTGCACACTTTAGATGTACACAGGCAATTATTATTTGAGCAGGACTAAGGATTTTAGGCAGTCTCAGCAGTTGTTTGTTTCTTTTGCTTTGAGTTCTCAGGGCAAGCCTCTATCAAAACAACCTATTGCTAGGTGGATTGGGTTTTGCATCGCATTTTGTTATTCCCATCAAGGCAAGGAGATTCCAGCTGGGATTAGGCCTCATTCCACTAGGGCTACTGCCACAGGATATTTTGGAGGCAGCTACTTGGAGTTCAGTGCATACTTTCTCTAAATTACCACCTTCCTCTCTACTCTAAGTCTAGGGCTGGTTTTGCCACAGCTATTTTGCAAGGCATGTTATCTGCTCCTGCTTCCTTATGATTTGCCAGCCTTCCGACTGCAGCAATGTGGAATGAAGAACATAGTACAGTTTTGTACCTACCATAAATGTAGATGTTCGAGGATCCACATTGCTGCAGTCCACTAGAGGATCCACATTGCTGCAGTCCAATACCTCCTTCCCCTCTGTGTTTAGGGGTGGTTGTGTAGGTGAGGTTATATTTTGCTAATTTTGTATATTTTGATGCAGATATGTTGGGAGTTTTTGGTTTTGGCCTTATCTTTTCAGGGTCTTCTGACATCTGGGCAAGAAAAGACTGAGGATATGGCGCAGCAATGTGGATCCTCGAACATCTACATTTATGGTAAGGTACAAAACTGTACTTTTTGTGAGGCTTTTCCCCTTGGGCCTTTGCTGAAAGTGGGTCTCACCCAGTCGGACTATCCCGATAAGCTAATATTAAATAAATCAATACATCTGAAATAGCCAATATGTTCATTCCAACTTCGATTGTATTGCTTCATTAATATCAAATCTTAACCATTCAACAAATCCTAACAATCTCGAAACCTCTCCTACTCCCAACTAATATCAAACAATGTCTCCTTTCTCTCTTCAACTTGCTCCCATCTCACTAATTCACAAACTTCTCAGACTTAAACCATGCTCATCCTCCTCAGACAACCTTCCACCAGAGTACTTAAAACTCGCTGCTGACTCTTATCGCATTTCCAGTTAGCAACTTTATTAATTGATCCATCTTAGAATCTTATGTCCCAACCCTCTGGAAAAAAATCTGTCATAACCCCTTTACACAAAGGAGGGAAATCCACCGAACCTACAAACTATAGACCCTTCTCTGTCCTCTCACCCCTATCCAAACTACTTGAAAAATGTTTATATATTTAATTACTTAACCACCTCACCCATAACAATCTCCTTACCACCCACCCAGCATGGCTTCAGGCCAACCCACAGTACCACAACAGCTCGTATGTCTTTCATAGACCTTGTAAATAAGTCTAGGGATTCCAACCTGCACACGTCCATTATACTATTAGACCTGTCAAAGGCCTTTGACATGGTCTCACACAACAAACTACTCCAGCAACTGGCAGCAGCAGGCTGCTCACTAACCCAAAATGGTTTAGTTGTTACTTAACCAACAGACAACCGTGTGTAAAATGGCAAAGCTGCCTATCTCAATACCAAACCAACAAAACAGGAGTTCCACAGGGGCCCATCCTGGGGCCCCTCTTTAATAAATTCATTAGTAACCTTCACACCGCCTGCCAACATAGCACTTTAATTCAATACGATGATGATTCAACTGTCATCACCTCTTCAGAGGAGACAGTATCCCTGATTTACTGAAAAAAACACAGAGCACATTTACCTCCATAGAGTCATGGCTAAACAATGCGCAACTACTGCTTAACCCTAACAAAACCAAACTCTCATTTTTCTCTCCCAAATCTAACTCCTCAGAATTCAAAATCTACTCCCATAACAGTACTGTGATTGAAATTGTTACAAGTGCAAAATTATCATGAGTCACCATAGATAACGAGCTCTTACATTCTTAATGCCATTAAAAAACACTCACTTCAAACTAGAAACTCTCTACAGACGCACAACCTTCCTGGATCCAAGTTGTAAAAAAAACACTATCAAATACCTGATGTTCTTTGTGTTTCACTGTTGCAGTCATCACACTTAGGTCATCTACCTGCAGGTAGCCCTCAGTCGGCCTGAATGCCAGAGACTTGGTATTTCTGCATTGGTTGCTGTCGCTCCAGGACTGACGTCTGGTTGTCAGGGGTATAAAAACAGGCAGCTGGCACCATTACATCAGTCTTTCTTGCTGAGGAACCCAAAGCAGAAGCAGTTTGCACGAGTGCTGGTCGGCCACTACCTGAGTTTTCTTTTCCAAATTGAATTATCCTTAAGTCTTCTAAAGCCAACTACCCCGTTGGGGATCCTTTTTTTTTGCTCTAATCGATGTCAGAAAAAGTTAACAATTGTCTCGCCTGTGGAAAGCAAATACCAACCCGAGATTTCCATTCTTACTCCATCTGTTTAGGCTCAGACCACGATATTCCTCGCTGTCGGTTTTGTGCTTTGCTCAACTCCTGAACTATTTGTCGTCGGTCCCTTATTGTCGCTAAATACGCAGCTCTCTATCTTCGTATTCTGAAATGGCTTTGGTAAGCCATCTGACTACCGATCTTCCGAAAAAATGTAAGGATAAAGACAGACAGACTGCACAGGTCCAAAACTGCCAATGACTCTTCTAAGCTAGTAGCCAGTTCGCCGGTATTCGGTGAGGTGCTTTCGCAGCCCCTGATACCCACTTCGATGGATTCACAGGTGGCTACCAAGACTCGTTCAGAGTCCAATATGCTGCGAGACTCTTTGAGTACAGAACCTGTGGATGTCTCTACCTTGGATGGGTCCGGAGCCGCTGTGCAGGCACCGGCTTATGTGGAAGTTCTTCGCAGTACCGATACTTGACACAAAGTTAGGTGTCTTCTTTCGCGTCTTCAGTTCTTTCTTAAACTGCCGAGTTTCTAAGGCCAAGAGTACGAGCTATGCATAAAAAAAGACCCAATCTCAAGCACCTGCTTCCTTGCCACAATCTCAAATGCTTAAAATAGTAGAAGACCTGATCATACTGATTAGAGGAAGCCAGCTTTCCCCTGCTAAGAGAAAGAGATGTCCCCAGCAGCTTTAACTGACCAAGAGTCCGACGACTCTGACGTTTCTGAATATGAAGACATACCTTTATCTGCTTATGAGGATTCAGATGCAGAGGAATTCATTCCCTCTGCTCCCCCTTCAGAGGATTTTTCTTTTGGTGAAACCCTTCATACTTCAAGACAGCATTTCCACTGGGAATGCCAGGATTATCCTCAGTCCAAAAAGAGACACTGAAAATTTTTAGATCTACCACAGCACAAACCCTTAGCTATCCCTCCTGTTATGGATGTTGTGGATGTCTTTATGGAATCCAGTCCGACTCCTGATACTTTACCCCCCTGCTCCAAGGAAACCAGGCAGGTACTAGAATCCCTAACTCTCACAAATGTATTTTCAAAAATCCTACTGCTGACCCAGAGATAATTTCCCAAGGGCTTAAAGGTATAAAAGGAACTACAGCTAAGAATCCCACCCCTTCAGACAGGGATTTTCCAAGCTTTAGACAGATGGGGTAAAAAAATATACACCTGCAACTCTAGTCATTAGGGCATTGAATTTCCAGTTTCACATACTGAATTACCAGCAACATGTTATGGAACTTGTTGAGCAAAAATTATCTACCTTTACAGACTGTGCAGAAAATAATTACAGGAGTTTATGCATTCTGTAAGCCTGTGCAGAAAATAATTACAGGAGTTTATGCATTCTGTAAGCCAAGTCAACAAGCATACTTTGCAATGTGGGTTTGACGCCCTAGAAGCATCTTGCAGGGTGGCAGTCACTGGTTCTGTACTGAGAAGGCATGCTTGTCTTAAGGAACAGACCTTGCCAGACCATGTCGGATCAAAATTACTAGACACTCCTTTGAGTAAGGATAATTTGTTTGGCACCAAAGCAGAAGAGGTTCTAAAAAAGATGAAAGAAAAAACTAAGTCTATGCAGACGGTCAGATTTTTTGCAGGTGCAGCCTCCAAGATTCAGTAGGCATTGCCCCTCGAAACATTGATCCTTTCCAGTCCCCTCAAGGCCATCTCAATCTAGACCCAGAGGAAACAGCCCCCCCCCAATTATAGTCTCAGGTTATGCAGAGATCTAAGCAATGGAGTACCTCCACTTTTAAAACGGGGAGTGTTAAGCCACCCCCTTACGGAAAGAATTCACAATGACTTCTCAACTCCACCCCTCTGCCCAATTGCTTGTGCCCCGAGGAAGAAAACTTGCCCACCATGCAAAAACCTGGACCTACATCAAAGACCGATGGGTCCTCAACATTGTATCCCAGGGGTACAAATTTTACTTTCAAACACTGCCAACCCTAAAAGGGTTCCCAGACCTTCCTCACAACCAGTGGGCAGAGACACAAAACCAAGTTCAATCCCTGCTCTCCATAAGGGCAATTCAACCTGCTCCTGCAGGACAGATAAGTGTAGGGTTTTATTCCAGACTTTTCCTGGTACCCAGAAAAGAGGGCACTTGGCGCCCAATCCTAGATCTTTCCATTCTAAACACCTTCCTGGTGGTACCAAAATTCAAAATGCTCACCCTTCAGCAACTTCTTCTACTGCTGTCCAAAGAGGACTGGTTAGCTACCCTAGACCTAAAAGAAGCCTATCTGCACATCCCTATCAGGGAATCGTGCAGGAAATAACTACGTTTCAGGGCAGGATCTATGCATTGTCAGTTCTCTGCACTTCTCTTTGGCTTATCCACTGCTCCCAGAGATCTTACAAAATGCTTGGCTCCAGCCATTGCCTATTGCAGACAGAGAATTTCCAAATGTACCCTGACTTGGACGATTGCCTGATTCAGGCAGACAGTCAGGAAAAGCTGTTGCAGCACCTGACATTTGTAAAGAACCTTCTAACCTCCCTGGGTTACACTGTCAACAAAAAGAAATCAAATCTAGTCCCCAGTCAAAAGATTGTATTTCTGGGAGCAAACTTGGCAACAGCATCCCAGATGGCATTCCTTACTCCAGAAAAACAAGCCTAACAGGCTACTTCACTCAAATGGCCACCAGAACCCAGCTATCTGCAAGGAAAATCCTGCAGGCTCTAGGGTTCATGGCCTCTGCATTCAACTAATTCCATATTCCAGACTGCATATGAGGAAACTTCAATGGTACTTAAGTCTTTGGTGCCAACATTCTCAGGACCTGGAAACCATTATACCTTGTCTAAGGACAGAGTTTCTTTGGTGGGCAGCAGCATGCAGCCACAACAAGGGGCTTCCCTTTACACAACCCCACACCGCCCAGACCCTAATCACAGGTGCATCACACTATGCCTGGGGTGCACATCTGGGCGACAAGTGCATTCAGGGCCACTGGAGCCCAAGTCAAATTTATCTGCACATCAACCAAAGAGAGATGCTAGTTCAGCACGCTCTGATAGTTTTCAGATCCTTACTCTCAACGGGACCCCTGCTAATAAAAACAGACAACACCACAGTTGTGGCACATCAACAAGCAAGGAGGAACCCACTCTTACCCACTCTGCAGGCTAGCCATGACACTGTGGAACACTGCCTTGGACATGCATATTCATCTGCAAGCTCAATTCCTTCCAGGCAAACAACTCTGGCAGCCAACTTAAGCAGAAGTCTCCTAGACCCACACGAGTGGCAATTGGAGCCCAGCACTTTCAGCCTGCTAATCCAGAAATGGGCGATCCCGGAGGTGGACCTTTGTGTCTTCCCCCTATAATCACCAGATCAGCAAATTCTGCACAAGGACACCTTACAGCAGGGCCTGGAAAGTGGTTGCCCTATCCTTCCAGTGGATAAACCTCTCGATCTATACTTTTCCCCCCTCTGCCTCTTCTTACAAGAGTATTACTCGAAGACAAGACAGGGCAGATAAGGGCAATCCTGATTGCCCCAGACTGGCCACGCCAGCACTGGTACCCACCTCAGATCCCAAGGGACAGATCTTGCATCCGCAACTGCAAACCCTGAATTTTGCAGCCTGGCTTATTCCTTTAATTCTCCTCCAGTGACCAGCCTAAGCAAGCAGGTACTGGACATCATTCTTGAAGCCAGAAGACCCAATACAAGGAAATCCTATGCTGATAAGTGGAAAAGGTATTGTTCCTGGATTCATACTAAAGGAGCAGACAGCACTGCCCTACTTGCGTCTAATCCTGGATTACCTAGCAGATCTACTCCACAGAGGCCTTTCCTTCTCTTCCATTAAGATCCATGCCTCTGCCATCTCGTCTCATTACAACACTGAACCACCTCTGTTCTCTCACCTTCTCATCAAACAATTCCTGGTGGGGGGGGGGGCAGACAACTTAAGGCCACCAAGGAGCGCACCTATCCCTGCTTTGGACCTTAACTTTGTACTGGCAAAGCTCACCCCCCCCCCCCGAGCCTGCAGTGTCAGCAGAGTTAAAATTCCTCTCTTGGAAAACAACCTTGCTTCTGGACATCACTTCAGCTAGAAGAGTGTCTGAGTTGCAAGCACTTATGGCTGTGGAACCCTTCATTATTTTTCATGCTGACAGGGTTTCCCTCAGAACAAACCCTACTTTTATGTCTAAAGTGGTGTCCAGTGTAGCTCTCAAGCAATCTATCCATTTGCCAACCTTCTTTCCTAATCCTCAAAATAGAGGAAAGGATCCTTCACTCTTTAGACAATCACAGACGGCTCAGATTCTACCTTGACAGGACTAAGCCCTTCAGGAAATCTGACCAGTTACTAGTCAGCTTTGCACCAAGGTCAGAGGGCAAGGCCATATCTAAACCAACCATTTCCAAATGGATAGCACACTGTATCCATATCTGTTCCAAACACCATGGGAAACCCAACCCCACAGGGGGTCAGAACGCATTCCACTAGGGCAACTTCTACCTCTACAGCATTTCTCAGGGGAGTCCCTACCAGGGACATTCTGGAAGTTGCTATCTGGAGGTTCTGTTCATACCTTCACCAAACATTACCACCTGCCTAGCTTTTCCAAATCCAGGGCAGGTTTTGCAACAGCCGTCCTGCAGGGTGTACTAGCCAGCCCCAACTCTTCTTGACTGCCTCCACCCATTCTTCATCTTTGGGAATCGGCCCAAGTGCGATGACTGCAACAGTGCAACACAAAGAACATAGTACACTTGTGTACACTTAACATAAATGTAGATGTTCGAGTGTATTCACTGTTGCAGTCCTGGATGTTCATCGTGCATACAGCTGCAGTCATTACAGATGGGTTATCCTGCCGTCAGGCGGGTCCTCGGTCGGCCGAATTCCAAAGTCTAGGTCCGGCTTCGGTTGTCGTCGCTTCTTGCCTGACGTCAGTGCGGCAGGGGTATAAAAGAGGCAGCTGACACCATTTTCTTCAGTCTTTCTTGCCGCGCAGTGCCCGAAGCAGAAGCAGTTCGCAAGTGCTGGTCTGCCAGCTCCTGAGATTTACGAAAGTATTTCAGCCGAAGTCTTCTTTAAAGCCAAGTACCCCGTTGGGGAAACTTTTCTTGCCTCAGACCGATGTCAGACAAATACCGCGTAAGGATTTTCACTCTTTCTGTATACCTTGCTTAGGGCCAGACCACGATGTCTCGGCCTGCCGTTTTTGTGCTAGGTTCAACAAGCGCACTATTAAGTGCCGGGCGGAGTTCGCCCTTCATTATTTTGGCAGAAAAATTAATTATATCATGTCGTCGAATACACCGACGTCAGTTTTAAGCAAAAGATGCAAAGACAAGGACCAACATCAGAGGTTTGCACCGAGTACTGAGACCACTCTTAGGCCGACTACCGGTTCTCCAGTTCTCAACGAGGCGCCTACGCAGCCCCTGACTACCGTTGAAACTATTTTTCCGGTGACTTCAGTACCCGAGGTCGCAGGCTCCTCTGTCTCCATTCCCACTGCAGATACCGACGCCACTCTTGGCGGGGAAACTGAAAATTTAGTGAGGCCTACCATTTCTGAAGGCGTCTTCAGGCCTACCACCTTCTCTATTAAATCTTTCACTAAATCTAAAGCTGCCATGAAAACTAAAAAACAGGGCCCTCAGACCTCCTCTCAAGGGCCCCATGCCTAAAAAACAGATGCTTAAAATGGCTGAGGATTTGATAACTCTCATCAGGGGTTCTCAACCCCCCTCTGACAAAAGACCCAGACTGGAGGAAGACTTCCCTTCCTCAGACCAGGCTTCTATTACCTCAGACCATTCTGAGGACCAGGATTATGCCTATTCCCCTTTTGAAGACTCTGATGCTGAGGAGTCTATTCCCTCGGTCTCCCCCCCTGAGGACTACTCTTTTGGGGAAACCCTGCATAAATTAAGGGAGCACTTCCACTGGGAAGGCCAAGATTACTCTGATTCCAAGAAAAGGCTCAGGGAATTTTTACTGCTCCCCCAGCATAGGCCCCAGGCTATCCCTCCTGTTTTAGATATTTTGGATGATGTGTACGCAGAAGCCAGTCTTAATCCAGATTCTTTACCTCCAGCCCCTGTTAAACCAGACAGGTATTACTGGGTTCCTGATTCTCACCAGTTCCTTTATAAAAGCCATACTGCTGACCCAGAAACAATTTCACAGGGTCCCAAGGGAATAAAGGCCTCTACTGCTAAAAACCCTTTACCTTCAGAGAGAGATTCCAGAGCATTAGAAAGGTGGGGGAAAAAGGTGTATACATCAGCCACTTTAACCATGAGGGCATTAAACTGTCAATTTCATATGTTAAAGTACCAACAGTTTTTATTATCTCAGCTGAAAAGCAAAATGACACAAACAGAACAACCAGATTTGAAAGAGTTGCAGGATTTGTTGCATGGAGCAGAGCAAGTGGGTAAACATACCTTGCAGTGTGGTTTTGATGCTTTAGAGGCCTCATGTAGAGCTGCTGTCATGGGGTCTGTCATACGTAGGCATGCTTGGCTCAAAGAGCAAACCTTACCAGATCATGTCAAAGCAAAGTTATTAGATGCACCACTTCAAAAAGATGTATTCTTTGGTGTTAAAGCTGAGGAGGTACTAAAGAAAATGGATGAAAAAGCGAAATCTATGCAAACAGTGAAAGATTTCTTGCAGGTGCAACCTCCACGCTTCAGCAGAAACTGGCCTTCAAAAAATTGGTCCTTTCCAGCCACGGACAGACCTCAAAGGGGCAGATACAGATGTCCAAGGGGTAGAGGACAACCTCAAGGATCTTACAGAGCTAGACAGTGGCAAGCACCAACTCCAAGAGGTGGAGAAGATAGATCACAGTCATTTAGAAAACAGACACAATGACTTCCCCCTATGCCTGCCAAACAAAGCTATAATGGCAGCACCTTTGGGCGGAAAACTGGTGCTATTTTCAAAAAACTGGCACATTGTTACAAAAGACAAATGGATTCTGGACATTATAGACAGAGGCTACAGGTTCCACTTTCACACCCTTCCAAAAATGAGAGGCTTGCCAAACCTGCCACAAAGTCAATGGGCAGAGGCACAAAGACAAATTTCCGCTCTCATGGATATGAAAGCAATTCAAGAGGTACCTGCAAAAGAACAAGGTCAAGGTTTTTATTCCAGACTATTTCTGGTACCAAGGAAGGACAAAGATTGGAGACCCATCTTAGACCTATCCATCGTAAACTCATATCTACAGGTGCCAAAATTCAAGATGCTCACATTACAGCAGCTGCTTTCCATGCTGGGCAAGGAGTCTTGGCTGGTAACGGACCTCAAGGAGGCATACCTGCATGTCCCCATCAGACAAGATTGCAGAAGATACCTCAGATTTCTTGCAGGTTCAACCCATTACCAATTCTCTGCATTGCCCTTTGGCTTATCTACTGCGCCCAGAATGTTTACGAAATGCCTGACATCTGTAATTGCCTTCTGCAGACAACAAGGAATACAAATCTACCCATATCTGGACGACTGCCTGATCCAAGCGGACAGCAAGGACATTCTATTGCAGCATCTGGCGTTTGTAATAAAACTGTTAAACTACCTGGGATACACAGTGAACAAAAAGAAATCAAAACTAATACCTTCTCAACAGATAATTTTCCTGGGTGTCAGCTTAAATACAACCACCCAGATGGCCTACCTCACGCCAGACAAACAAGGGCAACTGTCTCAATACTCCAACAAAATGGCAACTGTCTCAATACTTCAACAAAATGGCAACTTTCACCAGACTAACTGCAAGGAAAGTCCTGCAGGCACTGGGATTCATCGCATCTTGCATCCTACTAATACCATGTGCAAAGCTGCATATGAGGAAACTACAATGGTACCTAAAAAACTTATGGTCTCAACACAGCCACAGCTTGGAAACAATTATACCACTCATTCCATGCCTTCAAAAGGAATTTTTGTGGTGGGCTCAAGCATGCCAAAGAAACACAGGTCTCCCTTTCTGTTTACCTCAAGCAACTCAAATCATCACAACGGACGCCTCAGACTACGCCTGGGGAGCACACATGGCAGATCAGTGCATTCAGGGAAAATGGTCCCAAAAAGCGAAGCACCTACACATCAACCAAAAGGAGATGCTAGCCGTGCAAAATGCTCTTATGACCTTCAAAGACCTACTCCATCCAGGCCAGCTGTTGATAAGGACAGACAACACCACAGTCATGTGGTACATAAACAAACAGGGGGGAACTCATTTATACCCCCTGTGCAGGCAAGCCATGACCCTGTGGAACACAGCACTGGAATTACAAATTCAGCTACAGGCACAATTCCTGCCAGGGAAGGAAAACACACTGGCAGACAACTTAAGCAGAAATATGACAGATCCACATGAATGGAAGTTGCATCCTCAAGTCTTCTCAAAGATAACTCCGGCATGGGGACAGCCAGACATAGATCTATTTGCTACCCACAGAAATTACCAATTGGAAAAATTCTGTTCAAGGACCTATCATTCACAGGCCTGGAAAGTGGACGCACTCTCTTTCAGTTGGACAACATTGACAAGTCTATGCCTTCCTGCCTCTTCCTCTACTGACCAAAGTTCTTTTAAAAGCCAGAGCAGAGAGGCCACAAATGATTCTCATTGCTCCAGACTGGCCACGACAGCACTGGTATCTTCTCCTAAAGAGCCTGACACACTCACCACCATGGATCCTACCTCTAGTTCCTCTTCTGTTGTCCCAGCACAACTACAAAACCCTTCACAGCCAGCTCAAAACCCTGAATCTAGCTGCATGGAAAATACCTTAATTTCCCAACAGACTCTCCTCTCCAAGGAGGTGCAGGATGTCATCTTGGAGGCCAGAAGACCCTCTACTAGAAAAGCCTACTCTGCCAAATGGAAACGATTTTGTTCCTGGAATCAAGAAAAGGGCCAGAATCCTTGGGTAATAAATATACCTCAAATTTTACAGTACCTAGCTGAGATGTTAAACAGTGGCCTTTCCTTCTCCTCCATCAAGATCCATGCTTCAGCCATTTCTGCACAATACAACACAGATCCTCCTATATTCTCACATCCTCTATTAAGGCAGTTCCTCAGAGGGGCAAAAAATATAAAACCCCCACGGAAACCACCAGTCCCAGCTTAGGACCTCAACTTCGTATTGGAAAAGCTGACCCTGCCTCCCTTTGAGCCGGCTTCTTCAACAGAGCTACAATACTTGTCGTGGAAAACAGCCTTTCTTCTGGCTATCACCTCAGCACGCAGGGTTTCGGAGCTACAGGCCCTCATGGCTGTGCAACCATTCATCATTTTCCATCAGGACAGAGTTTTCTTACGAACCAACCCTACCTTCATGCCAAAGGTAGTATCCAGTGTAGCTTTGAATCAGACTATTCATTTACCTGCCTTTTATCCAAATCCACAGAACAAAGGGGAAGAGACTACTACATTCCTTGGACATTCACAGACAACTTTGTTTTTACTTGGACAGAAGAAAGTCATTCAGGAAATCCGAGCAGCTCTTTGTGTCCTATGCTACAGGTGCTCAGGGAAAGGCTATTTCCAAACAGACAATTTCAAAATGGATAGCCTACTGCATATGCTTTTGTTATTCATTTCATGGAAAATCTGTGCCTGTATACATCAGGTCCCACTCCACCAGGGCTACAGCTACCTCTCTAGCTTTCCTCAGGGGGGTCCCTACCAAGGACATTTTGGAAGCAGCTACTTGGAGTTCAGTGCACACTTTCTCCAAGCACTACCACCTTCCACTATACTCAAAATCTAGAGCGGGCTTTGCCACAGCAGTCCTGCAGGGCATCCTAGCCCCTCCTAGTTCCACTTAGTGCCTACCACCCTTACTTAGCTTTGGGATTCTACCCATCTGTAATGACTGCAGCTGTATGCACGATGAACATAGTACAGTTTTGTACCTACCATAAATGGAGATGTTAGAGTGCCCATACAGCTGCAGTCCAGGTTACCCTCCCTCCATCCCCTCTTAGGACAGGCCTTATCATATAACCTTTTGGGGGTATTCTTTTATGGTGTATTTGCTTGCAACTACTGTTTTTTGATTTATCAACATTGCATGTTTGCATAATATTATGTTTTGCCTTCCTTCTGGGGGCACCTGACATCTGGGGCAAGAAAAACTGAAGAAAATGGCGTCGGCTGCCTCTTTTATACCCCTGCCGCACTGACGTCAGGGAAGAAGCGACGACAACCGACGCCGGACCTAGACTTTGGAATTCGGCCGACCGAGGACCTGCCTGACGGCAGGATAACCCATCTGTAATCACTGCAGCTGTATGCGCACTCGAACATCTACATTTATGGTAGGTACAAAACTGTACTTTTCCCACCTTCCAGCCCCCTTGTCTCTCTCCTTTTCCATCTCTATTACCCTTTACAGGGCTATTGGTATTTACTTTTTACTAGGTGGAGGTGTGTTTTCATAACTTAGCTCCCTATTTGGGGGGATCCTGCCATTTGGGGTAAGAAACACTGATGTAATGGTGTCGGCTGCCTGTTTTTATACCCCTGACAACCTGACGTCAGTCCTGGAGCGACAGCACCTGACGCAGAAGTACTAAATCACTGGTATTCGGGCCGACCTGAGGGCTACCTGCAGGCAGATAACCCGAGTATCATGACTAACCGTGAATACACTCGAACATCTACATTTATGGTAAGTGTAAACAACTGTACTTTTTATCCCCTCTCTTCTCTACAGCGCTGCTATAGTCACTAACCTGCATGCCTCCCTCAAAACCAAACTCCAGTCTTATTGTAAAATTGCAAAATTTGCCACTAATTCATCCTGCTGCACCCATCACTGCAATGCTCTCAGGGAACTTAATTGGCTAGAATTCCCCCACTATCTCTACTTCCTACAACTAGCAATGACACAAAAACAAGTATATAAACCTTATAGCTGCCCAGCCCTAAAAGACATCCTCCATGCTTACTAGCCCACTAGAAACCTCAGCTCAAATAGGCAACTTGTAGACATACACAAACCTAATAAAAGAACTGGCAAGTATCTCTATTCCTATGCCGCAGCTAAACTTCGGAACAACCTTCCAAATAACATTACCAGCATAGAACACCCCAAAAATTTCAAGCTCACTCTAAAGAACTACCATTACAATTCCTGGACCTGTCTTTGCCAAACCTAACATCTTTCTCAGCCTTTTAACTGCCCCTCCCCCCAACATTTCCTTCTACATACCCTCAAACATCCTACCAATTTCCTGCTCCTTCTCTTAATACACTACCTGTTAATACGTTTATCCCTTTCTTTCATCAGTCAAATTTCACTACCAGCCTACCCGTTTTGTTCTATTTCTGTGATGTACCTAATCCTTTTCCCCCTCAAACCCATTCTGTCAGATTATTTATGTATTATTTACTTGAAAGATAAACACTGTGTAACTGATATTTTTGATGTATTGTATTTTCTATACTATCTGATGGTGCCTTAGAAAAAATGTTATCTATGTATTTGTATGTTTGATATACTGTTGTATCTGTAAATTACTGTACTGGAGCTTTTCTCCCCGGGCCTCCCCTGAAAATCGGTCCCTGACCCAGTCTGATTTTCCCGGTCACCAAATGTCAATAAATAAATAAATTAAATATTAGGAAGGCCTGTTGTGTGGCTATGTAGAGGGTATTGTTGAGAATATTAGAGGAGGGGACCAAGGCTAGAGCCTTATGATACACTGGTGGTGACTGGGAGGTATGGAGATGGTGTGTAGTGTCATTTTGCTAACTGATACTTACTTGATAGGTAGCGTTTGAATCACAGAAGGGTAGTCAGTCTGAGAGAGGCCTAATGATGACATTTGAAGTAGAAACTTGCTGTGTCAAACGTGTGTCGAATGCTTTTGAAAAGTGTAGAAATAAGGAGAATAGTTTGCCTTTATCTGTAGCTTTATTTCATAGTTAGTTTTGACAGTATCTATATAGGTTTGAAGTGCAGTGTTAGTACTATGGGAAGTACTGAAGCTGTGTTGTGTGGGGGATAGGAGCTCTTCCTGTAAGAGATAGTTTAGCAGTTTTTAAATACATTTTGCAAGTATTTTGGAGAGGGGATGATTGCAATAGGTGTGAAGTTAGTAACTTCTGCTGAATTTCTTCCTTTGTGTAGAAGGATAATGTGTGACTTTTTCCAAAGTGAGGGGACATGAGACAGGATAGGCAAGGCAATCGTCTGCTATTGTAAGATACTCGCTTGTAAGGTTATCAGCTAAAGTAGAGCATGGTTTGAGTACTTTAATATAGAATGTGGGCATAGGTTTGAAGGTGAAAGTGGATGTTGTGATACGTGGATGTCCTTCATGGATGTTCGCAGAACAGTTTTTCGGTTCTGATTTTGCGCGTGACATGCCCAACTCTTGAAACGACTTCAGAAATTTTACCCACTACGTGGTTGACTTATCAGACACCATCCCCAGCAGCCATGTCCATTAAGGCCTTCGCCAGGGCTAAAGCTGCCAAGACTACTAAAACAGTGCCTGTTAAACCACCCCCACCCACGCCCTCCCCTCGTTCCCAAATGCTTACCTTGGCAGACGTTTTAATTTCTTTAATTAGAGATCTCAATGTCCTCTGATGATTCTGCTGATGAATCAGACATAACTGACCAGCCAGAGGCTCCCTTCTCCAATTTGAAGATTCTGATGCTGAAGAATCCATCCCAGCTGCTTCCCCACCAGAAGAATTTTCCTTTGGGGAAACTTTGCATGCCATGCGAGAACAGTTTTTTCAGACTCCAGAAAAGACTCTCTGTGGTGGATGATGCTTTCAATGATGCCAGAAACTATATCCCAGGGCCCCAAGGCAGTAGCCCGACCCATAGCTAAAAACCCTATTCAAAGGCAAAATCTGTTCAAACTGTTAAAGATTTCTTGCAGGTTCACAAAATTTCAAAGGGGCAGGAATAGACGTTCCAGAGGCAGAAACCAATCCAGAGGAGGTGCCTACAGAGGAAGACAGTGTGGCAGGTAACAACAGAGGCACCACTACATCAACACAACCACAGTGACTCACTTCCACACTATTCCAGTCAAAAGAGAATGCCACCAATTCTCGACTGTCCACCTTAAATACATACATCAACTCTAGATCTCAAGGAGGCATACCTGCACGCCCCAAGAAAAGTACTGCAGGCCTTGGGCTTCATGGCAACATATGAGAAACTACAGTGCTACCTAAAAGAATTTATGGTGATGTCAAACAAGCCAGACCATCAACAACAGATGCTCAGACCCGGATGGGGGGCACACATGCTGACAAAAAGGCAAGGATCAGGACACAGGACAGCCAACTTTCTTCAACTGCACATCAACCTAAAGAAAGAGTAAAAGGCAACTGGCAAAGTTCAAACCATTTCTCAGAGGGCAGTTCTGAGAAGATGATAACAACACCACAGTCATGTGGTACATCAACAAACAGGGAGGCACTCATTCATACCCCTATGCAGAATGACCGCTTCATCCGGACATCTTCAAGACCAACTCAAAATCGAATGAATTATACAGACAGATTCAAGATCAATCACCAGCTCGGCCAAGACAACACTGGTACCCACTACTGAGGAGCATGTCTCGGAACAATATGTGGACAGATATGCCTAACATTCTGGAGTATCTGGCGAACCTCCCTCTTCAGCTGTGTCTACTCTCCTCCCCTCCAACATACATGCATCCTATTTCAGCAGAATACAGCTTGCTTTGATACATTTTTTTTTTTTTGCTTTGCTCAGACTCCTTCCTCAGAGGAGAATGTATGTAAAAAAGGAAAGAAACCACCATTACTTGGGATTTTTAAACTTTGTGCTAAAAAAGTTGACACACTTTGAACCCAACCACAAGCAACAGCAGACCTACAACACCTATCATGGAAATTTGCTTTCTCTACTGGCTTCAGCTTTCAATGTTTCCAGAACCACAGGCACAGATGGCAGTGCAACCCTTCCAATCTTCCACCAAGACAGAGTGTCCCAAGGGAGGTTATCCATATTTATTTAAAAGGTAGTATCCACTACAGGTGTAACCAGGCAATCCACTCCCTACCTTTCTTCCAATACATTTATGGTAGGTACAAAACTGTACTTTATCCTGAGTTTTTATGACAGAATCAAGTTATCATTGTAGCTGAGAGAGTGCATTTACTAATGTAAATGTCAAAAATGGTCAGTACTAGATGGCCAGAGTCCTCTCTGTGCTGATCATAGAGAAATGCTGGGAGGCCTCACAAGAATTTGACATCTTGACAGGACGTTTCTTTTTGTCTCTGACATGCGTACCCTTTTTATATCAAATACAGAATTCAGTGCTGTGTACAAGGTGTGTTTAAACAAAATACCTGCGGTAGTGGTGCTGTGGCAGCGTTGTCGCCTCACAGCAAGACGTCGTGTTCGATTCTCAGCTAGAGCGTCTTCTGTGTGGAGACATGCGTGAATGGGCGTGCCTTAGTTGAAGGTTGTGCGTCAGGGCTGGTAACTCTGCACGTAAAAATCCACTACCAAACATTAGCGGACCGGAGTTCCGCTGTGGTGATCCCTAACCGGGATAAGCCGAAAGACCCAACAACACAGTACTTTTCCATGAACGGGGCAACAGTTCTCGGCAAATGTAAATGTTGCCGCGGAATGGAAACGGAAAAGGTCTGCTAATGCCATCATGACCACATGCTCACATTTTCTACAGATGTTTGTTTTTCCAAAGCCTTTTCCCCCATGTATGCCTCACAGCATTACAAATCTTAACAGACTGACCCCTACAAATTATGACATGTTTGGAAAGAGAAGCACTTCCTTTTTTTTCTTTTTCACGATATAACGTGTGATTTACACCCACCACATGTCTCTGTTTTTCAAAGTTCATTGTCACCATTGTCAAAGTGTATGCCGGTTGACAGATATGCCTCACAGCATTACAGTATGGGTTCAGATTTAGGGAGTAATGATATTGCGACAGTACCGAATGGATGAGCGTGTAACCCTGACATCGGGTTTTACGAAATGTTTTTCCCATGTCTTGTGACTTCATACTCCTACCGCTCAACTTGTTAGTACAAGAAATGTGGACAAAGTGTAAAATGTGTGGGGGGCCAAAGAAATAGGTACAAATTTTAATATACTGGTGTTATAAACCTGAAACCCACTATTGTAATAACTTTCTGTGTCAGCGAAGTGGAATACGTTCAATCATCGGTGAATTGCCAGAAAACAACAGCCTTTATAAGGTTTTGCATGTAAAATTTGAGGCGTCCTTGCCATGCAAACCACCGTGGCCTTAAGACATGCTGATTGGGGGCGTGGGCCTGCTTGTCAGAAACACATTTCTCTTGATTTTTTTCTCCTGCTGTCAACTAACAGACTTACTGCTGAAGGCTCTGAGATGCATTACATTTATGTTTGCCGACCGCTGTTTGCAAAGAAGCTAGGAAAACCAAAATAGTTAGTGATTAAATACTTAGAACCCTAAACTGTGTGAAATTGAATCCCCTCCAAAGTAAATATTTCTGTTTTGACAGTTTAAAAGTCAAATGGGTAGTTTTCCATTTCATGGCAACATTTACATGTGCCGAGGACTGTTGCCCCTTTAACGGAAAAGTACCCAAAATACAAAAAAAACACACCCTGTGCTCCTTTCCCTGCATCAGTGTAAAAGATTTTTGCTTGTGGGAGAAGTCCTTCTTCAGTCTGTTAAAAAAAAAAAAAAAAAAAAAAAAAAAAAACGTTTGGGATGACTACAGATCCCTCTGGTTGTGCATTGGCCACTCAGTAGTGGTCTTTGCTTGCTTATGGAGTATTGAATGACAAATTCTTGCTGTACATTAGTCAGACATGAGAATATCTATTGGATGAATCTTTACCTTGACATTCTACTAGTAAACGTGGATAAAACTTCAGTCTTTTAGAAGGTAATGCAAGGGGAAACTCGCATGCTTAGACCCTTTGGAGGAGAGAGATTGATGTTTGGGTCTGGGCACGTCTTACTTTATGTGGTTTGTCTTTCGGGGGAACAGGACCACGCTAGCAGAGTGTGAGCATGTCTCAGCTTGTTACCCAGATGACTTGTGTTTGATTAGTTGCATGGGTGCTGAAGGAGTGGGATGAGAGCAAGGAACAGCTGTTCACCCATCCTCATGGAGGGAGGCTGTTCTGGTTCATTGCTAGTGTGACATCTGGATGGAAGCATTGGTTGTAGCACACGCTGAGTACTAGCCTACAAAGCACGTGCTGCTGTGAGACCAGGCATTAGCCTGTAGGTATAAGCACACATGCTCCCCATGGTCAGCAGCACTAGAAGAGCTCTAGTAAGCCATCACAGAATTAGGAGCATCAAAGGGGGGGGGGGTCCACCAGGCCTGCACCTTACCCTTCTGTCTGTCTTCTCCACAGGGAATGAAAGGGCTGGGAAAGATTGGGATGTGGCCCTGTTGCCTGGGCTGGACAGTGCCTGGTGCCAATCCTGAGAAAAGGGCAAATTGACCAGTATAGTGAAAGAGGAGTAGGCATTGGAAAGATCTGAGGATAGGGAAAAAAATGAAATGCTGCAAATAATGAAAATGTAAATCCTTCACATTATAACCCAGTGCAGAGTGCTTCCCGATGGCCAGTGTACGTGATGCATGGGTGTCGAAGCTGATGTTCTTCGTGTTTCACTGTTAGTCATCACATTTGGGTTATCTGCTTGCAGGTAGTCCAATGACCAATAGTGAATATACTCTAACATCTACATTTATGGTAAGTGTACACAACTGTACTTTCTGCAATTCCAAACCACTAAACTTAGAAAAAAAAAAAACTAGACATTTATTCCAGCTGAAGGTTCAGTACTTCATTTTTCTGGGTTGTTAGTGTGTCACTTTGCAGTCTTCACTTAAAGGAGTTGCTGCTGCTGGCAGAGTCTAGGATCCAGCCTTACTTTCCAAAATGTGAACTCTTTGCCTTGTGTCCAGGCTGACCTTGCCTCACCATCGACATCTTCACATATTGCCTGCACAATTTTTATTTCATTCTTGTTTGTCACTGTCTTCCAAAGTGGACACAATCAATCCTATGACTTACAAGCATCAAAAGATAAGTACCCCATTGGTATCCCAGGTTTCTTTTTTCCTGACTTAATAGGTTTTGCTTTGTGTTATTCAACAGATGCCCAGAAAGGGGGCTCTTCCACACACAGCTTAGTTGGAGTATGTCTGCCTTCTTAAAGCCAGATTTGCCTGTAAGCACCAAATTCTCCACAATGACTTCCACATATATAGTCTTCTTTCGGCTTTTCTTGGTTAGGGGTCACCACAGCGGATCACCTGTCCGCTCATGATTGGCAGTGGAGTTTTACAGTGTCTAGTTGCCAGCCCGGCGCCCAGCCTTCCACAGAAGGCACACACATGCACACACTCACACCTAGGGACAATTTTAGTGTGTCCAATCCACCTACAGCATGTCTTTGGGATGTGGGAGGAAACAGGAGCACCCAGAGGAAACTTCCCACGCGACCACAGGGAGGACATGCAGACTCCGCACAGAAGGCACCCCAGCCGAGGATCGAACCGATAGTAATTTTTTTAAAATTTTGTCAAAGAGCAAGATCTACCTAACTGCCTTATTTGCCAGGGATTTCCCCTAAAGTTCATTAAGCGAAGGAAGGATGCCCTCTAGTTGTGCTGCATGGAACAGAAACATGGCATTAGTGAAGTCTTCTGCCACCTCTGTGGACTCGCAGCAGCAGGAAAGAGTGGATGTTTCTATCTCCGAAAGAGCAAGACTTGTATCCACAAGAAGGAAAGGGAAACCCTGTTATTGAAGTCTTGTGGAGAACCTCAAATGTGATGTCACCAGCACTGTAGTAGCACTTCAACCCCAGCCCTCATGCCTGCAACCTCTGAGGCCTGTGACATCACCCTCAGGAGATCGTCGTCGTGTGGATGCAAAAACAATCCCACCAGACCAAAGACAAAGCCTTGTTCTCCTTAAATGCTGAGTCACCAACATCCACCTCATAATGCCATTTGATTATCAAGCAAGGGGCGGGCAGTTTCTGTATGTTTATTGATAAATATCACATCCACACCTTTAAATTTAGAATCCACGGATGTGCCGTGTATGATTTCCAAATCTGTGGTGGCTGTCTACCCTCTTATGTCACCCTATTGAAATGTCAGCACAAAAAAAGGCCGAGTGCTGACTGACCAAAAAAAAAAGACCGAAAATCCTGGAGAAGAGTGAATCTTGAAGTTTTTTCTTCTAATTTAAACTTCTTTTTTGCTGGGTGGCAGAACCCTGCATCCTCTGATAGAGGGGTGCCCCCCCCCCCATATAAACATATACATAGCCACTCCAAGATTGCCATACCTTGGAGAAAAGGGAATATCCACAGGAATGGTCGTCTTGGACTTGGCATGTGTAAGTCTGTTTTTTCAGCTATACATTCTTTGATGTTTTTCGTGTTTCACTGTTGCAGTCATTACATTTGAGTAATCTGCTGGCAGGTTGCCCTCAGTCGGCCTGAATTCCAAAGTTTTGAGTCCTGAGTCTGTTGCTGTCTTCTCTTCCATGACGTCAGGTCGTCAGGGGTATAAAACATGCAGCGGACGCCATTTCTTTAGTCTTTCATGCGTGGTGCCCAAAGCAGAAGCATTTCGCAAGTGCCGGTCGGCCGACTATTGAAATATTCGAGTTTGAGTTTCAGAACCGAAGTCTTCAATTAAAGCCAAGTACCCCGTTGGGGAAACTTTTTCTTGCTCCTTACAGATGCCAGTAAAAGCTAATAATTGCATTACTTGTGGGAAGCAAATACCTCATAAGGATTTTCATTTGTACTGTATTCCTTGCCTAGGCCCAGATCATAACGTGCCTTGCTGTCGGTTTTGTGCTAGATTTAACCAACGCACTATTAAGCGTCTATATATTTTTGCCTCAAAATATTTTGGATCCAGATTTACTTACCCTGAAATGTCGTCGGATAGCAATCCAACTACCAGAGTTCACAAAAAACACAAAGAAAAAGACAGAGAGAGACCGTCGAGGTCCACAAATGATGACGAAGCTTCTAAGCCAGTCGCCGGTACTCAGTGAGGTGCTTTCGCAGCCCCTGATACCCGCTACTTTTGTGTTGCAGGCCTCTATCGAGACCCATGTGAAGTCCAGTATGCAGCGAGATTCCCATGGATCCCTCGGATGGGTCTGGAGCTGCTGAGCAGGCACTGGCTTCTGATGGTGTTTTCAGGCCTCAACATTTTTATATAAAACAGACGCCAGCTTCAAAAACATCTTCTTAGTCTAAAAAACCGACGCATGAGCCACGTGCTCAGGCCCCTATGCCTAAAAAAACAGATGATCAAAATGGCTGAGGGCTTAATTACCTTGATCAGGGGTTCCCAACTCCCCACTGCTAAGAGGCCTAGGCAAGACACTGATTATAAATCTTCATATCAGGTTTCTATTTCTTCTTTTCAGGAATTTTCTATACCACCCTATGCGGATTCAGATGCAGAAGAAACCATCCCATCTGCATCTCCTCCCGAGGATTATTCTTTTGGAGAAACCTTGCATACCTTAAGGGAACATTTTCATTGGGAGAGTCAGGCTTAGGGATTTTCTTCTTCTTCCTCAGCATAGGCTTTTGGCTATACCGCCTGTATTAGACATTGTTGATGTGTTTTCGGAATCAAGCATGGCTCCTGATTCTCTACCTCCTGCTCCTCGTAAGCCAGACAGATATTACAGGGTTCCTGACTCCCACAAATTTCTATTAAAAAATCCTGCTGCTGATCCTGAAACAATCTCACAGGGTCCCAAAGGTGTAAAGGCTTCTACAGCCAAAAATCCTACCCCCTCTGATAGGGATTCCAGGGCGCTGGACAGATGGGGAAAGAAGGTTTATACGTCTGCAACCTTGGCAATTAGGGCCTTAAACTGCCAGTTTCATATGCTTAAATATCAACCGCATGGTATGGGCCTTTTGAAACAGAAAATTATGTTGATTTCTGATTGTGTGGAAAATAAAGAATTACAGGAATTCTTGCGTGCAGCAGAACATGTTGGAAAGCATACTTTGCAATGTGGTTTTGATTCCTTGAAGGCCTCTTGCAGGGCCGCAGTTACTGGATCTGTTATCAGAAGGCATGCCTGGCTCAAGGAGCAAAATCTGCATGATCATGTTAAAGCTAAATTGTTGGATGCCCCTTTACAGCATGATACTGTGTTTGGTAATAGGACAGGAGAGGTTTTAAAGAAAATGGAAGACCAAGCTAAATCTATGCAAACTGTAAAAGATTTCTTACAAGTGCAGCCACCTAGATTCAGTAGGCACTGGCCTACTAAAAATTGGTCCTTTCCTGTGTCCAACAGAGCCTCTCAAGGTAAATCCAGGCGCTCAGAAGGCTCTAGATACCAATCACAGGGTTCTTACAGGTCAAAGTAATGGGGTGCCTCCACCTCCAAATCTGGAGGAAACAAAGCACAACCCTACAATACAGTAAGCAGTCCCAATGACTTCCCTCTGCCATCACCAAGCACTTATCTTTTGGCAGCCCCCTTGGGGGGAAAATTAGCACTTCATGCTCAAAATTGGCAGTTAATTACCCAGGACAAGTGGGTATTAAACATAGTATCCCAGGGGTACAGATTTAATTTCCATACTTTGCCAATTCCAATCGGTTGGCCAGACCTGCCACAAAATCAATGGGCAGAGGCTCAGAAACAAGTTGTGGCCCTCTTGGATAATGGGGGCTATTTAACCAGTACCAGAACAGGAAAAAGGACAAGGTTTTTATTCAAGACTGTTCCTGGTACCCACAAAAGACCATGGCTGGCGTCCAATACTGGACTTAACTATTTTGAACACATTCCTGGACGTTCCAAAATTCAAAATGCTGACTTTACAACAGATACTGCCCATGCTGAGCAAGAACGCTTGGTTAGTGATTCTAGACTTAAGAGGCATACCTGCATATCCCAATAAGGGAATTGTGCAGAAGATACCTCCGCTTCAAGGCAGGTTTTATGCATTACCTATTCTCTGCACTGCCCTTTGGCTTATCTACTGCGCCCAGGGTCTTTACAAAGTGCCTGGCACTAGTAATTGCATTCTGCTGACTAAGAAGCATACAAATCTATCCTTACTTGGACGACTCTCTCATTCAAGCAGAAAACAAGGACATTCTTCTACAACATCTGGCATTTGTAAAAAGGCTACTAACATGCCTAGGGTACACAATAAACGAAAATAAATCAAAACTGGTACCTCCTCAAAAAATTGCATTCCTGGGTGCAAGCTTTAATACAACTGCCCAGATGGCTTACCTTACGCCAGATAAACAAAGGCAACTGACTATATACTTCAAACAGATGGCAACAAAAAAAAAAAACGTTATCTGCAAGACAAATTCTGCAGGCTTTGGGGTTCATGGCATCCTGCATTCTACTAATTCCATATGCAAGACTGCATATGAGGAAACTTCAGTGGTACCTAAAAAGCTTATGGAGTCCAACAGTCACAGTCTGGAAACAATGATTCCACTCATTCCATGCCTACAACAGGAGTTTCTTTGGTGGGCAGAGACATGTCACCAAAACAAGGGACTGTTATTCACTCTACCCCCTGCCACCCAAACCCTAACTACAGACACATCAGACTATGCTTGGAGGGCCCACCTGGGGGGGGAGATGCATTCAGGGCATATGGAACCCAAACCAAATGCATCTACATGTCAACCAGAAAGAGATGCTAGCTGTTCAGAATGCTCTGGCAGCCTTCAAGGACTTACTTCATCCAGGACAACTACTGATAAAGACGGACAACACCACGGTTATGTGGTACATAAAAAAGCAGGGGGGTACACGTTCCTACCCCCTTTGCAGACTAGCCATGGCATTGTGGGACACAACCTTTACTTACCAAGTACATCTTCAAGCTCAATTCCTGCCAGGAAAGCAAAATACTCTGGCAGACGACCTAAGCAGAAATCTTATGGACCCTCACGAGTGGAAACTGGATCCACAAGTCTTCAGCATTGTAACACAGAAATGGGGGAGCCCAGACATAGATCTATTTTCCTCTCCCCAAATTTATCAACTGGAAAAATTCTGCACAAGGACTTATCACAGACAAGCATGGAAAGTGGATGCCCTATCCTTCAGTTGGAAAAACCCATCAGTCTACGCCTTTTGTCCTCTGCCTCTTCTTCCCAGGGTCTTACTAAAGGCCAGACAGGAAAAACCAAACATGATCCTAATTGCTCCGGACTGGCCTCACCAGCACTGGTACCCAATTCTAAGGAATATGTCTCCACTCCCTCCTTGGTACTTGCCTCAAATTCCTTATCTACTGTCTCAGCAGAACAATCAAATTCTGCACACTCCGCTCCAAACTCTGAACCTGGCAGCATGGCTGATCATGTAGTTATTCAAACAACACCTCTCAGTAAATCTGTTATGGATGTCATTTTGGAAGCCAGAAGGCCTAGTACTAGAAAATCTTATGCTGATAAATGGAAGAGATTCTGTGCTTGGAACCAAGCACAAGGAACAGACTCGGCAAAACCAAATATTCCTCAGATTTTACAACACTTGACTGAGATGCTGGACAAGGGCCTATCTTTTTCATCAATAAAAATCCATGCCTCTGCCATTTCGGCTGATTACAACATGGAGCGTCCTGTATTCTCTCGTCCTCTGCTAAAACAGTACCTTAGAGGGGCCAAAAATTTAAGGCCTCCAAAACTCACCCTGCCTCCTTTAGAACTAGCAGTTACTGCGGATATAAAGTTTTTATCTTGGAAAACAGCTTTCCTTTTAGCAATCACTTCAGCAAGAAGGGTTTCAGAACTACAGGCTGTGAAGCCTTGTATTACATTTCACCCGAACAGGGTGTCCCTCCGGACCAATCCTTTCTTTATGCCTAAGGTGGTATCCCATGTGGCTCTTAACCAAACTATTCACCCGCCAACATTTTCCCCAAATCCGCAGAATAAGGGGGAGCGGATTCTACATTCATTAGACGTACACAGACAGCTAAGATTCTACTTAAACAGGACCAAATCTCTAAAAGTCTGAGCAACTACTGGTGGCATTTGCATCAGGATCAGAGGGGAAGGCTATATCAAAGCAGACTATTTCTAAGTGAATAAGCCACTGCATTCGTTTCTGCTACTTGCATCATGGTAAACCTGTACCCAAGGGAATCGGGTCACATTCCACCAGAGTTGCCTCTACTTCAGCAGCCTTTCTCAGAGGAGTTCCAACCAAAGACATTCTAGAAGCTGCTACTTGGAGCTCTGTTCATACCTTCACAGAACATTATCGTTTGCGCCTCTTTTCTAAATTCAGGGCAGGCTTTGCCATTGCAGATGTCCTTCATGGATGCATCTGCAGTCATAACAACTGGGTTGTCCTGTCGTCAGGCAGCCCTTCGGTCGGCCGGATTCCAAAGTCCGGTCCGCTTCGCTGATGTCGCACTTCACCCGACGCCATCTCTGCTGGTCGGGTATAAAGGCATCAGCCGACGCCATTTTGTTCAGTCTTTCTTGCCGCGTGGGCTCAAGCAGAAGCTGTTCGCAAGTGCCGGTCGGTCAGATCCAGAGATTACTACTACGAATACTCCTTCAAGACTTCTAAAGCTAAGTACCCGTTGGGACTCTTTCTTGCCTCAGCCGATGTCAGAAAAGTCAATAACTGTTTAACTTGTGGGAAACAAATACCTCATAAAGATTTCCACTCTTACTGTTTGCCTTGTTTAGGCCCAGACCACGACGTAGCAGCCTGTTCGGCCTGTGCTTCTTTCAACCGACGAACGCTTAGACGTCGGTCGGAGTTTGCTAAACAGTTTTTCGGCTCTGAATTTGTGTACATTATGCCGTCGGATCCTCCGACTACCCAAATTGTTAAAAAACGCAAAGAAAGACCGACACTTGTCCGCGGTTTCGCCGAAACCATGGTTAAGCAAACTGAGTGTCTCGGTTTCGCCCGAAACCGAGAAAACTGATCAGAGTACAGCCGAATCAATGACTACTACTGAGGTTCCGGTTACCTTGCTTGAATCGGCCTCAGAAATTTTACCTACTACTGTGGTTACTAGTGACTTATCAGACACCATCCCTTTGGATGTCTCTACCCCAGCACGTGGTGCTGCTAGGCCTCCTGCAGCCATGTCTATTAAGGCCTTCGCCAGGGCTAAAGCAGCCAAATCTACTAAGTCAGTGCCTGTTAAACCCCTCAACCAGGCCCACTTCTAGTTCACAAATGCTTACTCTGGCAGAAGATTTAATATCCTTAATTAGGGGATCTCAATCTCAATCTCACCCAGACAGGGCCTCTCAGCCCCCAGAAAAGAGACCTAGAGCAGAGTCCCCGAGCCTGTGTCCTCTGATGATTCTGCGGAAGACTCAGATATTACAGACCAGCCAGAGGCTCCTTTCTCCAATTTTGAGGACTCAGATGCTGATGTATCCATTCCAGCTGCTTCCCACCAGAAGAATTCTCCTTTGGGAAACCTTACATGCCATGAGAGAACAATTCCAATGGCAGGAACAGGATTTTTCAGACTCCAGAAAAAGACTTATTCTGCACCTACCACAACACAGGCCCTTAGCTATACCTCCTGTCCTCTCTGTTGTGGACGATGCATTTAATGATGTTTGCACTGCACCAGATTCTTTACCTCCAGCACCTGCCAAACCAGACAGATTTTACAGGGTACCAGACACTCATCATCACCTATACAAGGCCCCTCTTGCAGATCCCCAAACTATATCCCAGGGCCCTAAGGCAGTAGCCTCAACCACAGCAAAAAACCCTATTCCTTCTGAAAGGGAAGCCAGGTCTTTAGACAGATGGGGCAAAAAGGTTTACACCTCTGCTACTCTCTCAGCTAGAGCTTTAAACTGTCAGTTTCACATGATACAATACCAAGAGTTTATGCTTGATCAGTTAACTAAAAAGCTATCCTCTGATGACTCTATAGATAAGAAAAATCTATTAGAAATGGTAAATAACATACAACAGGTTAGTAACCATTCCTTAAAATGTGGCTATGATGCACTGGAGGCTTCATTTAGATCAGCCATGACTGGCACAGTGATAAGAAGACATGCATGGCTGAAGGAACAAGTTTTACCGGATCATGTTAAAGCTAAGTTATTAGATGCTCCTATGCATAAGACCAGTTTGTTTGGTACACCTGCCCAGCAGGTAATGAAGAAAATGGAAGAAAAGGCAAAATCTGTACAAACGGTTAAAGATTTCTTGCAGGTTCAGCCCCCAAGGTTTAGCAGGAACTGGCCTGCCAAAAATTGGTCCTTTCCTGACTCCACAAGATCCCAAAGGGGCAGGAATAGACGTTCCAGAGGCAGAAATCAATCCAGAGGGGGTGCCTGCAGAGGATGACAGTGGCAAGGTAATAACAGAGCCACAGGCACAGCCACTACCACTACAACAGGGCAATCACAGTGACTTGATTCTAACTCCGCCTACCAGGGAACAAATAGCAGCACCCTTAGGCGGAAAATTAACCTTATTTTCAAAGAACTGGCACTATATCACAAAAGACAAGTGGATTTTGCAAACCATAGACCAAGGTTACCGGTTCCACTTCCACACTATACCAGTCAAAAGAGGAATGCCAAACCTACCTCCAAATCAAAAAACAGAAGCTCTACAGCAAATAATGCAATTAACAAAGATGAGAGCTGTGGAAAGAGTACGAATAACAGAACAAGGCAAAGGATTCTACTCAAGACTATTCCTAGTTCCAAGAAAGGAAAAAAGTTGGAGACCTATTCTCGATCTGTCCACCTTAAACACATACATCATTGTCCCAAAATTCAAGATGCTGACCCTACAGCAACTTCTTCCCATGCTGGGCAAGGAGTGTTGGCTGGTAACTCTAGATCTCAAGGAGGCATACCTGCACTTCCCCATTCGACCAATTTGCAGAAGATACCTCAGATTTCTTGCAGGATCAGAGCACTATCAATTCTCAGCATTGCCCTTTGGCTTATCTACTGCGCCCAGAGTATTCACAAAATGCCTGGCATCAGTAATCGCCCACTGCAGACTACAGGGAATCCAAATTTATCCATACCTGGACGACTGCCTGCTACAAGGGGACAACAAAAGCAAGCTGACAACAGATTTACAAAGGGTCATTTACTTGCTACAAGCACTGGGATACACAGTCAATTTGCAAAAATCAAGGCTGATTCCATCCCAAACAAGGACTTTCTTGGGCTGAATTGGACACAGTGAAACAAATGGCATTCCTAACTGCAGAAAACAAAAGATCTCCCTCTTTACTTCTTGGCACTAACAAACCACAGCAAGCTAACAGCAAGAAAAGTTCTGCAGGCCTTGGGCTTCATGGCATCATGCATAATCTTGGTTCCACATGCCAGACTGCATATGAGAAAACTACAGTGGTACCTAAAGAATTTATGGTCCCAACACAGGCACAGCCTAGAAGCAGAAATTCCACTAATTCCATGCCTAAAACAGGAGTTCCTATGGTGGGCTCAAGCATGCCAGTCAAACCCAGGCTTACCCTTTCACAAATATCAAGCAAGCCAAACCATCACAACAGACGCCTCAGACCTAGGATGGGGGCTCACATGCTGGACAAATGCGCAAGGATTGTGGACAGGACCAGCTTCACCTGCACATCAACCTAAAAGAAATGCTGGCAGTAAAACTGGCAATCCAAAAATTCAGACCATTTCTCAAAGAAGGCCATTTGATGATAAGGACAGACAACACCACAGTCATGTGGTACATCAACAAACAGGGAGGCACTCATTCATACCCCTATGCAGAATGACTTTGGACCTTTGGAACCTGGCACTCAGCTACAACATCCAGTTACAGGCAATGTTTGTACCGAAAGGAGAACACTCTAGCAGACATGTTAAGCAGAACCACCTCGGATGCTCACGAATGGATGCTACACCGACATCTTCAAGATCATCGCAAAGAAATGGGGAATGCCACAGATAGATCTATTCGCTTCCTCTCAACCACCAGCTCAAAAATTCTGCACAAGGACATTCCATCCACTTGCATCGAAGTGGATTCGCCTCCTTCAGCTGGAAAGGCCTGACAGCATATGCATTCCACCTCTTCCCTTGATACACAAGGTATTACTAAAAATCAAGGAGGAACGTCCAAGGATAATCCTGATAGTTCCAAACTGGCCAAGACAACACTGGTACCCATTGCTGAGGAGCATGTCTCGGGACAAAATGTGGTCAATACCCCTGATGCCTTTGATGTTAACTCAGAACAACTACAGCATCATGCATCCAAACCTAAAAACGTTGCAGCTGACTGCATGGCACATCACATAGCAGCAACTATTCCAGATCTATCCCAAAGGGTTAAAGACATTATCCTTGAAGCCCGCAGACCTTCAACAAGAAGGAACTATGCAGGGAAATGGAAAAGGTTTGTCATTTGGAGTGCTGAAAGAGGGAAGGATGTGTCAATATAGATATGGCTAACATTCTGGAGTACTTGGCAGAGCTTCTACATACAGGCCTGTCCTATTCCTCCATCAAGATACATGCATCAGCTATTTCAGCAGAATACAGCTTTGAACCACCTGTCTTCTCACATCCTCTACTCAGGCAGTTCCTCAGAGGGATCAAGAATGTAAAACCTCCTAGGAAACCACCACTGCCAGCTTGGGATTTGAACTTTGTGCTAGAAAAGTTGACACTGCACCTTTGAACCAGCAGCAACAGCAGACCTACAGCATCTTTCATGGAAAACTGCTTTCCTACTGGCAATAACCTCAGCAAGGAGGGTTTCTGAACTTCAGGCCCTAATGGCAGTACAACCCTTCCTAATCTTCCACCAAGACAGAGTGTCCATGAGGACTAATCCTACATTTATGCCTAAGGTGGTATCCAGAGTGTCCTTAAACCAGTAAATCCACCTACCTACCTTCTTCCCCAACCCACAAAACAGAGGGGAAAGAATGCTGCATACCTTGGATGTACACAGACAGCTACGCTACTACCTGGACAGAACAAAAAGTAACAGAAAAACTGACCAGCTTTTTGTAGCCTATGCAACAGGAAGGGAAGGAAAAGCAATTTCCAAACAGACAATCTCCAAATGGATAGGAAATTGCATACGATTCTTTTACTCCTTCCATGGAAAACCAATTCCACAGAACATACGTCCTCATTCTACAAGAGCAACAGCCACTACCACAGCCTTCTTACGAGGAGTGGCAACCAAGGACATTATTGAGGCGGCTACTTGGACCTCCGTGCATACATTTGCCAAGCATTATAATTTACCTCTGTATTCCAGATCCCGAGCAGGGTTTGCCACTGCTGTACTGCAAGGGATCCTAACCACACCATAATCTATTCTTCCTCCTCCCCTAGTTGGCTATGGTATTCTACCCAGTTGTTATGACTGCAGATGCATCCATGAAGGACATAGTACAGTTTTGTACCTACCATAAATGTAGATGTCCGAACTGGATAGCATCTGCAGTCAGGATTACCTCCCTCCTTCCCCTCTGTGGTACTCCTAGGGTATTTACCCTCCTAATAGCTAGCTGGTGGGGGAGTCTCTTATGGTGTATTTGTTTGTATATATGTACATACATGCTTATTTTTTGTGTTTGCCTTCTATCCTTTGGGAAACATTGGCATTTTTACCCAAAATTTAGCCTTCCAAGAGGGCAACTGGCATCTGGGGCAAGAAACACTGAAGAAAATGGCGTTGGCTGATGCCTTTATACCAAGACCAGCAGAGATGACGCCGGGTGAAGTGCGACATCAGCCGCCGACCCGACTTTGGAATCCGGCCGACCGAAGGGCTGCCTGACGACAGGACAACCCAGTTGTTATGACTGCAGATGCTATCCAGTTCGGACATCTACATTTATGGTAGGTACAAAACTGTACTTTGTGCAGGGCCTTACAGCCGCTCCTAATGCTATTTAGTCCCATCCTCCCATCCATAGCTTTGGGATTCTACCCAAATGTAATGTCTGCAACAGTGAAACACGCAGAACATGGTACAGTTGTGTACACTTACCATAAATGTAGATGTTCGAGTGTATTCACTGTTGCAGTCTGGGTTACCCACCCGCCATCCCCCTTTTCTATAACTTCTCTTTCCTTCACTATGCTCTAAAGCCTTTGTGGTGTATTTGCTTTTAGATGTAGGTAAAGTTTATGTTGATAAAAGTGCATTTTATATATTGCTGTTTAGTTTTTTATATATATATATATATATATATATATATATATATATATAGACAGATTTTTTTTTTGCTCCCTATTTTGGGGGGGGGGGGGGGCACCTGACATCTGGGGCAAGAAAAACTAAATAAAATGGCATCAGCTACATGTTTTATACCCCTGATGACCTGACGTCATGGAAGAGGAAACAGCAACCGACGCAGGACCATAGACTTTGTTATTCAGGCAGACTGACTGCAACCTTCCAGCAAATTAACCAAGTGTAATGACTGCAACAGTGAATACACTCTAACATCTGCATTTATGGTAAGTGTACACAACTGTACTTTATCCCCTTTGGGGAAAAAACATGTACCTGTGAATTACCACATAGGTGGCAGTACACTAAACACCAAAAGTGTGATAAGGGACATAGCCTGGGAGCTCTGCTGGATCTGGGTTTGGACTGAGAAGGTCTGGAAGAGGCAGGAAAGGACCAATTTTTGGAAGGCCAATGCCTACTGAACGGTTGCCACCTTTTAATAAGGGCAAAGTGGGACATGGGGGTGTGGTCAATAGGATAGGGGGTGTGGCCAACATGACTCCACACTCCCACCACAACATCACCAGAGTTGTTAAAGGAGATGCAGTATTAGTTATGGATATAACATTGTGATATTACAGCATACTGAAAACTCAAACCATTTAAATGAAGTGAACTATTACTGCAAACACACATTAATCAGTTGTAACAATAAATAAACTTTAAAGGAATAAAAAACACACTAAACGGACACTTGTTTATATAAAAAGTTAAAAATTTCATAAACCAACCATTACTATTCAGAAAGAAAACTTAAAAAAATCTACATACCACATACAAGCTAAGTATAAAATTAAGACTTTTTACTGTCAATTAAAGCTAAAGTAAAGAAAAAACACAAAACTACATACCCTAGTACTACGTACTGCAACTGCACCCTAACAAATTAATGCTAAACAAAGAAAGATACAAAATTACAAACTGCACCCCAGTACACTAAATCACTTTTTTTTTAAAGTGTATTTTGAATTTGATTTTATGGCTTGAAGAAAGGCCTGGTTTGGAACAATATTTGAGTAAAAGTCACAACATTTCATCCGGTAATTTACACTCCTCATTACTTCAGCTTTTAACAAGTCCACACTACATCGGTTTCGAGCATCTGTCCATTTACCTTTCATCAAAGAAAAAACTCTTTCTGCAAATGTGTTTGAGGTCGGTATAGATAAAACCCTAGCAATTACCGAATATAGTGTAGTCAGTTCAGGCCCTTCTTTGAAAAGCTTCAGCCACTTCTCTCCTGGGGTCAAGCTTGTGTTACATAACTGTTCCAGAGAGGGCCTAATTGCCAAGTAGTCCCTAAAAAGATAACTTCATCTACATCCTGCAGACTCTGGGCAGTGGTCACATTAAGCAAGTCACTGAAGGCAAAGGGCTCGTTTAGAGATAATTTAGATAGTGTGAACAAGTAGTTACTTTCAGTGTAATCAGACCATTGTTCCAGGTATTTCACTGCTGTCTCCAAGAACACAATGAAGTCTCTTTTTAGTTTGTTAGCAGAAGTGCTGTCTAATGTGCTCATAAGTGCCCTAAGTTTCCCTCCAAAGAAAGCACCTTCAGCTCTTGCCTGCAGTTTTTGCTTCAGAGAGACCATTGCACAAAAGGTTTCCATGGCAGTAAGTGCCGATTTTTCTAATGTACTTGTATGTTCATTAATATCAACAGGAACAGCACAGAGAAAGTGCAAATAGTATTGGGGCAGCATAGGCAATTCATTCTCACCATGTTCATTAGCTGAAAAGTACTGCCATATCTGCCGGGGGGGGTCTCCTCTTCTCCCTGGGAGAAGGAAATAGGACTGGAGCACTGGGAGATTTCTTACTACTCTTTCAATGGCTGGGAGTAGTGACTGCCACCTTGTTGGCACATGTCTTAACAGACTCTTAAATTCCATGCCACAAAACTCAGTCTTTCAAGTCTCTGGTCCTTGTGGCAGAACCTGAGAAGTGACTGAAAAGTCTCATTACAAATACTTCCATGTCGTACAGTAGTTGTGCTGCAGCTTTTTTGCCTGCATTGAGAATGATTTGGGCAACACAGTTAGCCTTCTGGAGTGATGGGCACTTCTTTTAATCTGGTATACACACCAGATTTCTTCCCATAGTTCACACTGGCATTATCAGCCCCATAAGCTGAAATGCTGTTATGTTGGAAATTTGCTATGAAATAGCCTGTGCAGATTCATCAGGGTCTTCATAGAAGTCCAAAAGGCCATTCACCACCCCTTCTTCTTTAGAAAAATACCTCACAACAAGGGGAAATAATTTTGTTCCCCTTGTTGGAAGCATCTGATGAAATTGCAAATGAAGTGCCTGGTTTTTGAAGGTTATGCAGGAGGCATTCCAAGGAGTGTGGTCCCAAAACATTTTAGACTATGGCTTCAGCCCTGGTTCTGCCACAAGATGGTTTATTTGCAGTGTCTGAGTCACTGTACAACTGGCTGGCCAACTTTACTGCACAGTCCAAACTGTTATAGGAAATATTGTGCTTAACAGCATGGAAAATCTCAGAGGCTTCTGCTGCAGTGATCCTAAGTTCTGGTCCCTCAAGGTTTGCGTTCCTTGCCCACTTTGTCATCAGGTGAGTGGATTTAGCTTGAAGAATAGCAGTCTTATTTTGTTCAGTTGCCTCATGTCGTGCGACATTGTTTCTTCCACCGTGGGTCACTAGAAATTCTCTCTTGCAGTGCCTGCAGAACGCTTTGACATCATTGCATCTCTCGATCCAGTCAAATTCCGTTTTCCAAACGTCCTGCCACTTGCACATTCTCTTGCTGCTGGTTGACTGTGATGAAACTGCTGCTCTCTTCATGCTTGAATCTGTACTTGCCTGATATGCAACATATTTACCAAAACTGTGTTAGTAGGGTGCATTAACATACTGCTGCACAGCACAAATTAACTGGCTTAAAAAACATTGGTACACGAAAGAACTGGCTCGAAAAACATTGGCATTTGAAAAAAACTGGCTTGAAAAACATTGGCACACGAAAGAACTGGCTCGAAAAACATTGGCACATGAAAGAACTGGCTTGAAAAACATTGGCACATGAAAGAGCTGGCTTAAAAACATTGGCACAAGAAAGAAATGGCTCGTAAAACATTGGCACATGAAAGAACTGGCTCAAAAAACATTGGCATGCGAAAGAACTGGCTTGAAAAACATTGCCATGTGAAAGAACCGAGGAATGGAGCAGAAAAAAGTTATTACAAACAGTTTGAAAAAGGTCAAATAGTAAATGAGGTAATGTAGAGGGCATTTTGGCCATTGAAAACTAACATTAATACAGCTTGTAGAAAATTAAATGCATTATTATTACCACCGAACATGCCCACCTCACCCCAGCCCTCAAGAAAAAAAAAGTTTACCATATTCACTGAACCAAAAAACACTAAAATGAATGAGAATGCACAGTGGATACCATAGACCTGATTTAGCTTTTGACCACAGCAGTTAAAAGAAATGTATGGCACTAATTTGCACAAGTGCAATGATCTATTAATGAACATGCCCAACAGCAGCACTGGTCGTAATCGGATTATAATGAAAACAGCACATAAGTTTATTGAAGACATCACTAAAACCCAAAATACAAACTTTGCTACTTATAAAAGCAAACTACCCTGTAACAACGACATGGTTTAGCACAATCTCAGATACATTGCATTAACTTCTGAGCATCCAGCCACAAAAAGTAAAAATAAACAGGAAGAGTCCTGTTAGAAAAATATGTAATAGTAATATGCATGCTTAGTGCATTCGAGGTTTAAAAGGGTTAATACATTTATTCTGCTCACACTGCATGAATCTGCACAGCTATTAGAAACTTAACAAGAAGCATTTCATTTCTGCTAATGTCATGAAACTTAGAGATATTCATTTCTGCTTATGCCATGAGAAAGTATGCATCTTCTAGAAGCTTTGATAAAGAAAACAATAGATGCTTGAAAGTTTAAACCATAGTCAGCATTACTTGTACCAAAGCTAGAAATGTACCTTGAATCTAGGCAAAATGTAACACATGTATTAGAACTGCACAATTGAATTGAAAAGTTAAGGTGGGCTAAAATAAGCCCAAGGCCAGGTTGTTTTTCTCAAAATGTTTTGCAAGCTAGCAAATAATCTAACCTAGTCCGCAATAAGTCTAGGAACATTTTCTGTAGAACAATACAGAAAGCTGTGTCTAACTACGTCAGCAATAGAATAGTAACATTTTCTGTGTGACATGAAGAGAACTGTATAAGAATAACATACTGATCACCAAAGAGCTAGACAAACCTTATGCCTACATGCTTCGTCTCCTTGCTGCAAGTAATAAAAGGTGCCGTGCTTGAACCTAACGTGAATTGGTCTTTGAAGTATTTTCCTTTGACAGATTGGTCCTACGGACCGGAACCCTCTCTTCACCTCGAATCAGACGGCCAGGTGGTTGAAACCGTACGGGGAAGAAACCAAATCGGTTCTTCTTATATGGAAAGTCTTCCAACTGAATTGTCGTTCAAAAGAGGCCAGCCACTTTCTAATCTGCGACTGAAGGACAGGTTTCTGCGAATTGGTGATCAATCACGTGGGCTCAGGTAAGGTGAATCTACTTTTTTCTGTTTTCTGTTTTAGATCAGGGACAAGATGTGTATTGTTTTTGTCAGACTGTATTTTTCTTACAAGTCAGGGACAAGAAAGATTACTGTCTTGTCATAGATCAGGAGAAACCGAATAAGTAGACAGTCATTCTGAAGAGACTATAACAAAATCTGTGGTACCACGTTAAAAATTAAGAAAAGTTACGTAACGATCAAAGGGTAGAAACAAAATGGGCAATAATTGCACAAAAAGACCCCAAAATCCGCTGTTAACGGAAGACTCAAAATACATGGTCGCAGCGCGCCAACAATATTAGATGATATTCAAAATGGGTTAATAAATATGAATTTGATGGAAAATTAGAAAAATCCTCGCTTATCAAACAGCTCAAAACCGATTCCAAAGGTCTGGTATAAAAACAATGTTGATTAGGAATTCCTCAGGCACACAGGTGGCTTGAGGAAGTAAACCGTAGGGAACAAAAGAACAAAAATTCAAAAGCAATGTTTTTAGATAAGGTGGACAATAACTTAGTAATAGCATCAGCACCTCCGCCTCCCTTACCAGAATATGAAGCAAGTGAACAGGTTAATCCACCCCCACGATATCCTGTGGTCACTGAAGATAGAGATATTATGAAACTAAAACTGACTAAAATTAGAGATCCCATCGGGCCCAGGTCCCGAACAAAGGCAGGTAACTCAGATGAAGGCATTGAGTTATGGCAAATGGTTAAGCATTCACGATCTATAAGTGGAGAAGAAGAAATATGCCCACTTATAGAAGTACCCAATCCTCAGGCAGGTCAAGACAATCAGGACCCAACTATCTTAGTGTATAGACCTTGGACTCCGGAAGATATCCGGAAAGCCACTGAGGGAATTCCCCATCCAAAGGTTAATTTTAGAAAATTCTTAGATTTACAAGAAATGAGGCTGAGTTATAACTTAAACAGAGAAGAGGTAGAAAAGGTAGTTAGACAAATTGTAGGGCCAGATTGGTACATGATTAGTGGGAACTGGAATCCCAGTGACGCTGCACAAAGTCCCCTCCCAAATAGCAGCGCAGAATTAGACACCAGAGTAAAAGGTCTTACAGACATCATCTCTGAAAAATGGAAACCTAGGGCAGACTGGACTTGCATTAATCAATGCATCCAACAAGAAGGTGAAACAATTGACCGGTACTATGCCAGATTGTTAGAGTGTTTTAATAACCACTGTGGAATGCAGGTTCCTGAAGATCAAACACAAGATTCCCCATATGAACAGCAGTTAAAGAATGCATTTTAAAGGGCAGTAGTGCATCTATAAGCAGTTTTATTACAAAACACATGGTAGACCATCGTACAAGTAGGTTACAATCATTACTTGAATATGCTAGGCATGCCGAAAGGCATTTTAATAGCAAAAAGAAAAAGAAAGCTCAAGTATTTTCTGTAGAAGATGGAGCAGAAGTTGATGTAGTACAGTCTGGGGAAAAAGGGCAAGAAAAATGCATAGGGAAACAATCTGATCAACGATCAGAGGACTTTGAAGGGCGAAGGAAAAGGGGAGAATGTTTTAAATGTGGTAAAAAGGGACATTTGGCAAGGGATTGCAAGAAAAACAAGAAGGCAACAACAGAAGACAAGGAGGGTGAGGACTGACTATATGGTAGTCAGGAATCACTAGAAGGGGCTAATGAAGAAAGGACAAATGAGAATGTGATAGGAGTAGAGGATGTGACAGAAGAAATGGAGGAAGTGCTGGAAGTTAGTGACAATGAAGAAAATGAGATATTAGACCTAGCTCTATTAAGCTTGGAGCTTTATTTAGCAGACACGAAACCAGAAGTTACTCTCTTGGTAGAAGGGAGGGAAGTCAAATTCTTGTGTGACTCAGGGGCATCACAAACCCTGATACATCCCTCCAAACTGCCAGAAAACACAGAGTCACCTGTTTGCATACTGGTCAAAGCAGCTAATGGACAGCTGTATCGGGAGCCTCTCTCCCGTAACATTGCATTAACTGATCCAGTTTCAGGATTGACACAAAAAAGCAAAATTGTTGTTTCTGCAAAATGCCCAGTAAACCTCTTGAGCAGAGACCTCATGCAGCTATTTGGTATAGCAGTAGTCCCAACCATGCAGGGTATGGAAGCACAGCGACAAATTGATACCTTTGCAGTGCAATCGGAGGGTGAAATATTTTATTGGAACAGCCAGGACTTGGTTACGACTGGTCCAAGGACTGTGACCAAAGAGTTAATGAATGTAGCCATCAGCAAGTTCCCCTCGCTTGACATTGATGAGCAATACCTGTTGCACTGTACCCTGTATTATTGTAACATACCAGAACCTGATAAGGAATATGAGCAAGAATTATTTAAGAATCATGCAAACAGATTGATATTGCGTAACCTGTACTGGGACACAGAAGGGAACAGTGTATCCAGCTGTTAATTGCCCCAGGAGTTCTTTGCACTTTATAAATCTAATCGATTACCACATGTTAGCTTAACCAAAAACAGAAATATAGAATGGGCAGACTTAGGAGAAAAAGTCACGAGATGGGAGAAACAGACAGAACTAGAACTGTCAGAACAGGGAATACAAATACAGAAGTTGAATTGGATAACTCAGACCAACCCAGCTGTGCACTTGCAGTCTAGTGAGGACAGCTGATTGACACTCCTATTAAAGGAGGAAGAAAATGCCTTACGAAATATACCAGAGACCCTACAGGAAAATCAGATGTAGGACTCATTCGTACAGCGGGACCAGTTACTATCATGCCAAAGTCAGCATTCAGACCACAAAAAAGACAGTATCCCTTAAGAAAAGATGAAGAGGCAGGGATAAAGCCTGTTATAGCAGCCTTACTTAAAGGAGGGATACTAGTAGAATCTCCCGATTCACCAAGTAACACACCCTTATTTCCAGTTAAAAAGGCCAGTGGAGAATGGCGTATGGTCCAGGATTTACAAGCCATACCCACACACCCTGTTGAATGGTTTGAAACCTCAACAGAAGTATTTTTCTGTAGTAGACATCAGCAATGTGTTCTTTTCGATACCGATACACCCTGATAGCCAGTATTGGTTTGCATTCACATTTCAGGGAAAACGGTATACATATACGCGACTACCACAGGGATATTGTGAAAGTCCAACGATATTCTCACAAGAAATGGCAAGCAACTTGGTGGGATTCACCCTACCGAGAGGCAGTCAGATTTTACTTTGTTGATGACATCTTGCTGGCAGCCCCCACCCAGCAGGATTGTAGAGAAGATACCATAGCACTCCTACGATTTTTAGCCACTGAAGGACATAAGGTAAATAAAAGTAAACTGCAGCTTTGGAAAAAACAAGTCAAATACCTAGGATATGTGATATCCAAGGAAGGCAGAACGTTAGATGAGGACAGAAAAATAGCAATTTTGCAAGCACCAAAACCCACTACCAAGAAGGAAATTTTTGCTGAAGCTGGATTACAAACTATGCCTTGGAATCTGCACCTCTGACTGACCTTATATATAAGAAGCCTATGGCAGCGCAGGATTTGTTACAATGGACACCAGATTCAGAATCTGCTTTCTGCAAACTAAAGCAGTTAATAGCGTCCTCATTAGTTCTGGGATTGCCAAACTACCATAAACGTTTTTTCCAAACTGTAGATTGTAAGCAGGGTTACATGACATCAGTATTAACACAACAGCATGGGGATAAGCAACGCCCCATTGCTTACTATTCATCACAACTAGACCCAGTGGCACGATCTTTACCTCACTGTGTACAAGCAGTAGTTGCAGCTGCAATGGCAGTACAGGCTTCAGCCTCAGTAGTCTTGTTTCACCCTCTCACTTTGAGAGTACCTCATGCAGTCGCGATTATTGTACTGCAAGAAAAGGTGGCATATCTTTCCCCTGCTAGGCATCTTTCCTATATGACTATATTGTTGAACCAACCTCGTATGACAGCTGAGCGATGCACGACTTTAATCCCTTCTACTCTGCTCCCGACCCCTGCAGATGGCACACCGCACCGCTGCCTGCAGGTAATTGAGCAAAAGACACTACCTAGAAAAGATCTCACGGATGTCCCCTTGGATGATGCAGAGGTGACATACTACGTGGATGGCTCGTGCAGAAGTGGTCCTGCAGGACAGAGCCTAGTAGGATATGCAGTAGTCTCTGATACTGGGATTATAGAAGCAAAACCTTTACCACGCAACTTATCTGCACAGGCAGCAGAATTGATTGCCCTGACACAGGGCATGTACCTTAGCAAAGGGTAAATGTGTAAACATTTTTACTGATGGCCAGTACGCTTTTTCTACTGTACATGTTTTTGCGCAACAGTGGAAAAACCTGGGAATGATAACATCTACTGGCAAACCTATAAATCATGTACAGTTTATTTTAATTCTTTTAGAATCTATTCAGTTACCTCAGAAAGTAGCCATTTGTAAATGCACAGCTCACACCAAGCAACAAGATAGGATTTCAAAAGGTAATGCAAGAGCTGATACAGCTGCAAAACAAGCAGCCACAGAAGTATTTCTTTTAAATGAGGAATTACAACCCTCTGAGATTTTAGATTTAGATATGTTAAAAACAATGCAGACACTCACTACGCAAGCTGAAAAACAACGATGGATAAAACTAGGAGCAATCCTCAAAGGGGCTGTACATCTCTAGAAAAGGAAAACTGATACTACCCTCTAATTTGTTTCGATATGCAGCTTTGTTGAGCCATGGGCAGTGCCATGTCTCAACAGGGGGGATGGTACAGCTGGTGAACCAGGTGTTCACAACGTACGGATTTACAAACTACTGTAAAAAATTTTGTTTGTGTCAGATTTGTAACAGACATCACGCACAGGGGGCGATAAAGCCCAAACAAGGGAGTTTCCCCACACCACCATATCAGTTTCACACTATTTGTATGGATTTCATAGAATTGAACAAATGTGAAAATAAGAAGTATTGTCTTGTCATTGTAGATATGTTTTCCAGATAGGTGGAAGCCTTTCCAACCAAAAATCCAGATGCAGCTATGGTGGCAAAAGTACTTGTCAAGGAAATCATTCCTAGGTTTGGTATTCCGGAAAGAATCTACAGTGACAATGGTACACACTTTGTAAATCAAACCATACGGCAGTTGAGTAAGCATTTTGGTATTTCTTTAAAAAAATCATTGTGTATACCATCCACAATCTGCAGGGCTAGTTGAAAGGCATAATGGTATGCTAAAAAACAAATTGAGAAAATTAATAGCTGAGACTGGAAAAAACTGGTTATACTGTTTGCCCCTGGCACTGTTGGGCATGAGAACTGTCCCTACAGCTAAAGGATTGACTCCTTTTGAAAAATTATTTGGAAGGGCTTATTATACACCCCAGTGGAAACTTCTCATGTCATCAGACCAGGAAGCTGATTTCACACTAGCTGAATATATGAAAAAGTTGTTGAGTTCTAAACATCTGTTGCAGTCAAATTCTGTTTCAGATGGAAAACAGACATCAGAAGTGGCAGTGACGCCCGGAGATTGGGTGTGGATCAAAAACATCGAGGAAGAATTGGTCATCGCCAAGGTGGGAAGGTCCCTACCAGGTGCTTCTTTCGACACCCTCTGCAGTCAAGATAGCAGAACGAGCTTCGTGGATACACCTGACACACTGCAAGCTGGTTAAGAACTTTGAGTTGGACAAAAATCTTACCTCTCCATCGGGGCTCTCAGCACAAAGTCTGGCTACAAAGGGGGGTCAGATCAATAGGACTGATCTGTCTCAACCCCAGTGAAGAAACCATCGGTGCTGAAGGTCCTATTAGGGCAGAGAGTAAGAGCACATGTCCGAAATAAAAGATGACTGAATCCAGAAAGATCCAAATACACCTACTTGGAAGAGTCTGAGAAAACACAAATGCAGAACAACCGTTTCCTCAAAAGTATTGCATAATCATCCTGTTAATTGTACTAGTGACAATCTTTTTGTTGTGGCCATTCCTTTTCCTAGCCGCACAAATTGAACTAAACAAGCGTGCAGAGTGGCACCCGAACTAACACTTACCAGGCAATCAAATGTGTATGCTGAGACCTTCAATGTTTCGAATTGCTGGATTTGCACAGCTTTGCCAACAGCATATGGGGGTTACTGTTAACTTCAGTTCCCCTAGGAGCCAACAAGACCTGGGAAAACTTAATCTATGATGCATCAGATGTCACATCACAAGATAAAGTAGCATTGCACTTGTCTGTTCGACAGAAGGGAACTGTGCATTTTTACAAGAATGATACAGTTCAGGTGGGTTGGAGCAATTGCAATGTGACTGTTTCCTATAGATGCTACACTAAACCTGATAACATTGGATCCTATTGCAACACAAGCTATGATTCATTTGTTGAACTGATGCATAGGACAATTGGTGAAATAAAACATAATGCTGACCTCTATAGACAACTGTCTATAATCGGCAAAAAATGTTTCATGCAGAGCCAGGGCATAGTAAAGTTACTACCAAAGTAGAAGATTGTTACTTTGTATGTGGTAGGAAAGCATATAAATGGTTACCTGAGAATTGGTCCGGCAGTTGTTTTTTGGGGTACCTGGTTCCGGCCATACAACACGCAGCAGTTTTACCTTAAGGGAAAATTCTGAATGTTCGAGAAATCAAGAAGCCTGTCAATCCAGTGGGGCAAATCAATGTGCGCTGGAAAAACCATCACACTGTAGGCTTAGGGAAAAATGGACGGTCACATATGGACTTGAGTGATACTGTTCTATCGTGGGCAGGTGTACTGCCAGCATATGGAGCAACACAATCAATATGGGAACTGAGAAAATTGTCTAAGCTTCTCGAAATAATGAGCAATGCAACCTTTTCTGCCCTAGAACTGGTGACTGATGAACTGATTGCCATGAGAACAGTGGTGCTTCAAAATCGCATGGCTCTTGACTTCACCCTAGCAGCGAGAGGAGATGCATGGCTTTAATCCAGGAGGAGTGCTGTTCGTATATTCCTGACCACAAACACGAGATAGACAACCATCTTGAGGTAATTCAGCAGGTGTCGGCCAGGACCAAATCCATTGACTGACCTTTTCCAGAAATTGTTTGGGGGGTGGGGCAGTATCCTGATGAACATTCTGATTGCCATCTGTGTAGGAATAATCCTACTGTGGTGGTATGTGTGTGCTGCTGCATCCCCTGCATAAAAAGATTGATTAAAGACTTTATAGATATTTCAGTTTCAGAAACCTTATACCAAGGTGCTGAACTTGAAGAATTGCTGAAAAACTGAAAATGCTTTCATAAGTTTAAACTGAATGACTCTTAACTGCAAATCCTGAGTAGGAAGAGTTTAGGGGAAGAAAAAATTGTTTATGCTTATCTTGAAAGTAGAATAAAAGTATTAAAAGGGGGGGAATGTTAGAAAAATATCTAATAGTAATATGCATGCTTAGTGCATTCGAGGTTTAAAAGGGTTAATGCATTTATTCTGCTCACACTGCATGAATCTGCACAGCTATTAGAAACTTAACAAGAAGCATTTCATTTCTGCTAATGTCATGAAAATAACAAGAGACATTTAATTTCTGCTAATGTCATGAAACTTAACAGAGAGATATTCATTTCTGCTTATGCCATGAGAAAGTATGCAGCTGCTACAAGCTTTGATAAAGAAAACAATAGATGCTTGAAAGTTTAAACCATAGTCAGCATTACTTGTACCAAAGCTAGAAATGTACCTTGAATCTAGGCAAAATGTAACGTATTAGAACTGCACAACTGAAGAATTGAAAAGTTAAGGTGGGCTAAAATAAGCCCAAGGCCAGGTTGTTTTTCTCAAAATGTTTTGCAAGCTAGCAAATAATCTAACCTAGTCAGCAATAAGTCTAGTAACATTTTCTGTAGAACAATACAGAAAACTGTGTCTAACTGCGTCAGCAAAAGAATAGTAACATTTTCTGTGTGACATGAAGAGAACTGTATAAGAATAACATACTGATCACCAAAGAGCTAGAGAAACCTTGTGCCTACATGCTTTGTCTCCTTGCTGCAAGTAATAAACGGTGCCTTGCTTGAACCTAACGTGAATTGGTCTTTGAAGTTTTTTCCTTTGACAAGTCCGTAAACATTTTAACTTTTAAAAATACTTCTTGCAAGAGAAGTAATATAAACTACAATGTACAGCAGACTCCATGGGCTCCTTTTACCTCAAGACATAGTAATTAAGAGTAATTTACCCAGCACAGCAATACAATAAACAGGCCCAGGTAAAAGCAGCACACCCATATTTACATTACAAGCAAAGCAGTACATTTTAACCTTATTAAAAATGCATAATAAATTAAATGCACACATTTACAAGTATAAATGAAAACTATCTTGAAACAGCTTTGGCAAATTGGCAACATGTACCTATAATAAATGAATTACATTAACTGTTAACATTCCCCCTCAAAAGGTAGACTTGTACCACATACACATTGACTTGCAGGAACTAACAGGAAAAATTACCCAAACAGTATATCCTAACTTCCTGAAAACAGCATTAAATTGCACACATTTCCATACAAAAAAGTGCAAAATATGCTCTCGCATTTTCTGTCCGCAAACAGACAATACCCAGAAAAAGCTACGACAATAGAAGTAATCACACTAAATTTATATTTCACTGCCCCCACCAGAAATAAACAACTTCTATACACAGTTCAGCCTTTTAAAAGTAATGCTTCCAAATCATACCCCCAAGAATAATAACACTTACAGATACATTTAAGTTTTATACCTTTAAAAACTACTACTCAAAAATCTCAAAATAACCACTGCACAGATTTAAATACTGCATACAACATCCCCCTCTACCTCTAAACATTAAAAACTTATATTCCCGTTTTAAATAACTAAAGCCACAAAATGCTATTTTGTACTTACCACTATCACAGTTATTGCTGGGCTAGCTTGCTTCCTTCCTGCTGGAATGGCTAGTTGGATGCTCAAGTGGTGGCTGGGCTGGCTGACAGGCTCCCTTGCTTGCTAGCAGGCTCCCTTGCTTGCTAGCAGGCTGGCTTCTTTGCTGGCTGGCTGACTGGCTTCTTTGCTGGCTGGCTGACTGGCTTCTTTGCTGGCTGGCTGACTGGCTTCTTTGCTGGCTGGCTGACTGGCTTCTTTGCTGGCTGGCTGGCTGGCTTCTTTGCTGGCTGGCTGGCTGGCTTCTTTGCTGGCTGGCTGGCTGGCTTCTTTGCTGGCTGGCTGGCTTCTTTGCTGGCTGGCTGGCTTCTTTGCTGGCTGGCTGGCTTCTTTGCTGGCTGGCTGGCTGGCTTCTTTGCTGGCTGGCTGGCTTCTTTGCTGGCTGGCTGGCTGGCTTCTTTGCTGGCTGGCTTGGCTGGCTTCTTTGCTGGCTGGCTTGGCTGGCTTCTTGGCTGGCTGGCTTGGCTGGCTTCTTGGCTGGCTGGCTTGGCTGGCTTCTTGGCTGGCTGGCTTGGCTGGCTTCTTGGCTGGCTGGCTTGGCTGGCTTCTTGGCTGGCTGGGCTGGAATCCCTCTAACTGCAGGTCCGGGTGTTGACGTAGCCACATTGCCGTGGAAAAAACGGAAGTATTTTCAGCTTTTCCACGGCAATTGAATTCGCGATCGCAAAAAGGGGAAAAATGGGACTTTTAAAGTCGCATGCTCGGTGATTGCGGGAAGCGGGATGAGAGGGCTCAACCCGTGAGTGTCCCGCTGACAACGGGATGGGTGGCAACTGCAGGTTCAGTAGGCATTGGCCTTTCAAAAATTGGTCCTTTCCTGCCTCTTCCAGACCTTTTCAGTCCAAACCCAGATCCAGCAGAGCTCCCAGGCTTCAGTCCTAGGGTACGCACAGGACTAAGCAGTCGGGGGGGCTCCACTTCCAAATCCGGGAGTAATAAAACTCCTGCCTATGGTAAACTGCCTCAATGTCTTTTAAAACTTCCAAGCACTTCTCAAATGACTGCCCCTTTGGGGGGAAAGATTGCTCTTCATGCAAAGAACTGGGAACTCATTACCCAGGACAAATGGGTTTTAAATATAGTGTCCCAGGGCTACAGGTTTCACTTCCACACGGTACCAAACCAAGCGGGTGGCAAGATCTACCCCCAAATCAGTGGGCAGAGGCCCAAAAGCAAGTACTCCCTCTTAAGCATGGGGGTTATTCAGTTGGTACCTGAAGAGGAAAAGGGACAAGGTTTTTACTCTAGACTTTTCCTGGTACCCAGAAAAGACAATTCATGGTGGCCTGTCCTGGACCTGTCTACTCTAAACACCTTTTTGGTGATTCCAAAATTCAAGATGTTGACTCTTCACCAGTTGCTCCCTATGCTAAGTAAAGACGCCTGGTTGCCAACACTAGATTTAAAGGAAGCATACCTGCACATTCCAATCGGGGAATCTTGCAGAAGATACCTACGCTTCAAAGCAGGCTACACGCGCTATCAGTTCTCTGCACTGCCCTTTGGTTTATCTACTGCGCCCAGGGTATTCACAAAGTGCCTAGCCCCAGTCATTGCATTTTTCAGGCAAAGAAATATTCAAATATACCCCGCGGTGGTGGTGCTGCTCTAGCGTTGTCGCCTCACAGCAAGATGCTGTCCGGTTCGATTCTCAGCTAGAGTGTCTTCTGCGTGGAGACATGCGTGAATGGGCGTACCTTCGTTGAAGGTTGTGTCAGATCTGGTAACTCTGCACGTAAAAATCAACTACCAATCATTAGCGGACTGGAGTTCCTCTGTGGCGACCCCTAACTGGGAAAAGCCGAAAGACACAAACAAACAAACCCATACCTGGACGATTGTCTAATTCAGTCAGAAAGCCAGGACATACTTTTGAATCATCTGGCCTTTGTACAAAGGGTGCTAACTTGTCTGGGGTACACCATAAATGAAAAGAAATCACAACTGGTACCCTGTCAGCAAATTATATTCCTGGGAGCAAACTTGAATACAACTTACCAGATGGCTTTCCTTACGACAGAGAAACAAATTCATTTGATAACCTACTTCAAACAAGTGGCTACCAAAACATTGCTATCTGCAAGGCAAATACTTCAAACCTTGGGGTTCGTGGCCTCCAGCATTCTTCTAATTCCATATGCAAGACTGCATATGAGAAAACTGCAATGGTATCTAAAAAGCCTATGGTGTCAACACTCTCATGATCTAGAAGCAATGATTCCTATCATACCTTGCCTACGCCTAGAGTTCCTTTGGTGGGCAGAAGCCTGCCACCAAAACAAGGGACTACCATTCTCACTACACCCTGCCACCCAAACCCTAACAGATGCATCAGACTATGCATGGGGGGCTCACCTGGCAGGGAAGTGCCTTCAGGGCAAATGGAACCCAAGTCAAATGCACCTGCATATCAATCAAAAAGAAATGTTAGCTGTACAGAATGCTCTGACAGCCTTCAAGGACCACATTCTTCCAGGACAATTAATGGTAAAGATGGACAACACCACTGTTATGTGGTACATAAACAAGCAGGGGGGAACTCATTCTTACCCCCTCTACAGACTAGCCATGGCATTGTGGAACACAGCCCTGAGCTACCAAGCGCATCTGCAAGCTCAATTCCTGCCAGGAAAACTAAATACACTGGCAGATGAACTAAACAGAAACCTCATGGACCTACACGAGTGGAAAATTGCACCAAGGATTTTCAAATTGTTGACAAGCAAATGGGGGAGCCCAGATATAGACCTGTTTGCTTCCCTCTAGAACTATCAGTTGAACAAATTTTGCACAAGGACTTCCTACAAACAAACTTGGAAAGTGGATGCTCTGTCCTTCAGCTGGAAAAACCTATCAGTTTATGCCTTCCCTCCTCTGCCTCTGCTCTCGAAAGTACTACTAAAGATCAAACAAGACAAACCAAGGACGCTTTTGATTGCACCAGCCTGGCCACGCCAACACTGGTACCCCCCTCTTGCGCACTGTCTGTTGGCCCCATGGCACCTGCCTCAGACTCCCACACTATTGTCTCAGCAGGAGAACCAGATTCTGCACCCTCAGCTTCAAACACTGAACCTAGCAGCCTGGCTAATTACCTAATCCCTCCTTTACCATCCCTCAGTAAACCAGTGATGGATATCATTTTAGAGGCAAGGAGGCCTAGTACTAGAAAATCCTATGCTGAAAAATGGAAAAGATTCTGTGCCTGGAACCAGTCTCAAGGGATTAGCACAACAGTGCCCAATTTACCTAAGATTTTACAATACTTCACTGAGATGCTTCACAAGGGCCTGTCTTTCTCCTCCATCAAAATTCACACCTTGGTCATTTCAGCTCATTATAACACAGAACCCTCCCCTCTTTTCTCATCCACTACTCAAGCAGTTCCTCAGAAGGGCCAAAAACTTGCGACCACCCAGGAGAGCTCCAACCCCAGCCTGGGACCTTAACTTTGTATTGGAAAAACTCACTCTCCCTCCTTTCGAGCCAGCTGCTACTGCAGACTTAAAATTCCTTTCTTGGAAAAATGGCTTTCCTTTTAGCAATCACTTCAGCAAGAAGGGTGTCTGAATTACAGGCCGTTATGGCAGTGGAGCCTTTCATCATCTTTCATGTGGACAGGGTGTCCCTCAGGACCAGTCCCTCCTTCATGCCCAAGGTGGTATCTAGAATGGCCCTCAATCAGTCCATTCATTTGCCAACCTTCTTTCCTAATCCACAGAACTAAGGGGAATGGATACTGCACTCCTTAGATGTGCACAGACAACTTTGAGGTTTAGTCCTGTCCAAGTAAAATCTAAGGAAATCTGAACAACTGCTGATGGCATTTGTGCAGGGACAGAGGGGAAGGCTATTTCAAAGCAAACCATCTCCAAATGGATAGGCCATTCCATTCATTTCTGCTACAAGCACCATGGAAAACCTATCCCACAGGGGATCAGACCCCACTCAACCAGGGCTGCATCTACCTCTGCAGCCTTTCTCAGAGGCGTCCCTACCAGGGACATCCTAGAAGCTGCTACCTAGAGTTCTGTACATCCTTTCACCAAGCATTACCATCTGCCAATTTTCTCTAAATCCAGAGCTGGCTTTACCACTGCAGATGTCCTTCAGGGATGCATCTGCAGTCCTAAAATATGGGTTGTCCTGCCTCAGGCAGCCCTTCGGTCGGCCGGATTCCAAAGTCTGGGTCTGGCCTCGGCTGATGTCGCACTTCACCCGACTTCATAGCTGCTGTCAATTGGGTATAAAGGCATCAGCCGACGCCATTTTCCTCCGTCTTTCTTGCCGCGTGGTGCCCGAAGCAGAAGCTGTTCGCAAGTGCCGGTCCGTCAGAACCAGAGATTACTACTACCGAAGACTTCTAAAAAGCTAAGTACCCCGTTGGGGACTCTTTCTTGCCTCAGCCGATGTCAGAAAAAGTAAATAACTGTTTAACTTGTGGGAAACAAATACCTCCTAAGGATTTCCACTCTTACTGCCTTCCTTGCTTAGGCCCAGACCACGACGTAGCAGCTTGTCTAGCCTGTGCTTCCTTCAACCGACGGACACTTAGACGTCGGTCGGAGTTTGCAGAGGAGTTTTTTGGCCTCGCTTTTGCTTACAACATGCCGTCGGAGACTCCGACTTCACAATTAGCTAAAAAGCGTAAGGAAAAGGACCGACATTCGCGGTCCGCGGTTTCGGCCGAAACCGCAGTTAAGCCAACCGTGAGTGTCTCTGTTTCGGCTGAAACAGAGTCCTCGGTTCTTCCTTCGGCCGAAAGCATGCCTCCTACAACCGAGGCCTCATCCAGCATGGCTGAATCTGCTACTGAATTTCCACCTGCTGTTGCAGGTTCTCAGCATTTATCAGATACTATTCCCTTAGACGTATCTACTCCTGCACGTGGAGCTGCTAGGCCCCCTGCATCCATGTCTGTCCAGGCTTTTTCTAGGGCTAAAGCAGCTAAATCTTCTAAGGCCTTGCCTGCTAAAACCCCCCTCACACAGGCCTATCTCTAGTACCCAAATGCTTAGCCTGGCAGAGGATCTCATTTCTTTGATCAGGGGATCCCAACCTCACCCTGACAGGGCCTCTCATCCCCCTCCAGAGAAGAGGCCTAGAGCAGAGCCCCCTGAGCCAGTTTCTACAGATTATTCCTCTGATGATTCAGAAAACTCAAATCCTCCAGAAGGCCCTTATTCTCCATATGAGGACTCTGACGCAGAAGACTCCATTCCTTCTGCCTCTCCTCCTGAGGAATTTTCTTTTGGGAAACTTTGCATGCTATGAGAGAACAATTTCAATGGCAGGGCCAGGATTTTCCAGATTCTAGGAAAAGGCTTAGGACCTTTTTACATTTGCCACAGCATAGGCCTTTAGCCATTCCTCCAGTACTTACAGTTGTGGGTGATGCATTTAATGATGCTTGTACTGCCCCTGACTCTCTTCCCCCGGCCCCTGCTAAGCCCGACAGATACTACAGGGTCGCGGACACACATTATCACTTGTATAAGGCTCCTATTGCAGATCCTGAAACTATTTCTCAGGGCCCCAAAGCTGTAGCAGCTGCCTCTGCCAAAAACCCCCTCCCCTCTGAAAGAGAATCTAGAGCATTAGAGATGGGGTATAAAAGTTTATACTTCTGCTACTCTTTCGGCTAGGGCCTTAAACTGTCAATTCCACATGATTCAGTATCAGGAATTTTTGTTAGATCAGCTAACTAAAAAACTGTCCTCTCCTGAACCTATAGACCGTAAGTCCCTTCAGGATTTGGTACATAACACTCAGCAGGTCAGTAATCATTCCTTAAAATGCGGCTATGATGCACTGGAGGCTTCCTTTAGATCAGCTATGACTGGTACAGTGATCAGAAGGCATGCATGGTTAAAAGAGCAATCCTTACCAGACCATGTAAAGTCAAAGCTCCTAGATGCTCCCATGGAAAAACACAGTTTGTTTGGCTCCCCTGCACAGCAAGTGTTAAAGAAGGTAGAAGAAAAAGCAAAATCTGTCCAAACAGTCAAGGATTTCTTACAGGTCCAGCCTCCGAGGTTTAGTAGGAATTGGCCTTCGAAGAATTGGTCCTTTCCAGACACCACCAGAGCACAGAGAGGCAGAAATAGGCCCAAGAGGCAGAGGTCAATCCAGAGGTGCCTACAGGGGACGTCAGTGGCAGCCTAACAACCAGAGAAGTACTGCCACAGATCCAGCCACTACCACTTCCACAGGACACTCACAGTGACTTGGCTCTGATACCGCCTACCAGGGAACAACTAGAAGCACCCTTAGGCGGAAAGCTAGCCTTATTTTCAGTAAACTGGCGTTACATTACAGGAGACAAATGGATTTTACAGACAATAGACAAAGGTTACAGGTTTCACTTCCATACTCTACCAAGGAAGAGAGGAATGCCAAACCTACCACCAAACCAAAAAACAAACGCTCTAGAACAAATCGACCACTTACTAAGGATGAGAGCTATAGAAAAGGTACCGTCTATGGAACAAGGACAAGGATTTTATTCCAGACTTTTCCTGGTACCAAGAAAGGAAAACCAATGGAGACCTATTCTCGACCTGTCCGCTCTGAACACATATCTCATTGTTCCAAAATTCAAGATGCTGACCCTACAGCAACTTCTTCCCATGCTGGGCAAGGAGTCTTGGCTGGTGACTCTAGATCTCAAGGAGGCATACCTGCATGTCCCCATACGACCAGACTGCAGAAGATACCTCAGATTTCTTGCAGGATCAGAGCATTATCAATTCTCAGCATTGCCTTTTGGCTTATCTACTGCGCCAAGAGTATTCACGAAATGCCTGGCATCAGTAATTGCTCATTGCAGGCTTCAGGGAATTCAAATATATCCATACCTGAACGACTGCCTGTTACAAGCGGACAACAAAAACAAATTAACAAAAGATTTGAGAGAGGTTATTCACCTACTGCAAGCCCTGGGATACACAGTCAACATAAAAAAGTCAAGGCTGACACCATCCCAAAGGATAACTTTCTTGGGTGCAGAACTGGACACATCAAATCAAATGGCATTCCTCACAGCAGAAAAGCAAAAGCAACTACCACTCTATTTCATGGCATTAACAACGCAGAACAAGCTTACAGCAAGGAAAGTCCTGCAAGCCCTGGGTTACATGGCATCCTGCATAATATTGATTCCACATGCCAGACTACATATGAGGAAGTTGCAATGGTACCTAAGGAATTTATGGTCTCAGCACAAGCACAGCCTAGAAGCCCAAATTCCAATAATTCCATGCCTGAAGCAAGAATTCCAGTGGTGGGCTCAGGCCTGTCAATTGAACAAAGGACTGCCTTTCCACAGCCCTCACCCAAGCCAGACTATCACCACGGACGCCTCAGACCTCGGTTGGGGGGCACACATGGTGGACAAGTGCATACAAGGCTTATGGACACAAGACCAGCTGAACCTGCACATAAATCTAAAAGAGATGCTGGCAGTAAAACAGGCAATTCAGACATTCAGACCGTTTCTTCAACAAGGTCATTTGCTGATAAGGACGGACAACACCACAGTTATGTGGTATATCAACAAACAGGGAGGCACACATTCATATCCTCTATGCCAGATGGCAATGGACCTCTGGAATGTGGCCCTGAACCTCAACATTCAGCTCCAGGCCATATTTGTGCCAGGGAAAGAAAATATACTAGCAGACATCTTAAGCAGAACTACCACGGATGCCCACGAATGGATGCTGCATCCAGACATCTTCAAATCCATTACAAAGAAATGGGGACTACCAGAAATAGACCTGTTCGCATCCCCACACAACCACCAATTGAGAAAATTCTGCACAAGGACATACCACCCACTAGCTTGGAAGGTGGACTCCCTATCCTTCAGTTGGGAAAACCTGACAGCATATGCATTCCCACCTCTTCCTTTGATGCACAAAGTGCTACTGAAGATCAAAGAAGATCACCCAAGGATCATCCTGATAGCTCCAGATTGGCCGAGGCAGCATTGGTACCCGCTACTGAGGAGTACGTCTCGGGCACACGCATGGCCTCTACCTCTAGTTCCTTTACTGCTAACACAGAACAACTTCAAAATCCTGCATCCAAACTTGAAAACACTGCAGCTAGCTGCTTGGAACATTACATAAAACAAAATAACCCAGATTTATCTCAAAGGGTTAAAGACATTATCCTGGAGGCTCGCAGACCCTCCACAAGGAAAACTTATTCAGCAAAATGGAAAAGATACCTCATTTGGAGTGCAGCAAAAGGAGAAAATTTATCATTGGCAAACATAGCTAACATCCTGGAATATTTAGCAGAGCTTTTCCACAATGGCCTGTCTTACTCCTCCATTAAGATTCATGCATCAGCAATTTCAGCAGAATACAACATGGATCCTCCAGTCTTCTCTCATCCTCTACTCAGGCAGTTTCTGAGAGGAATTAAAAATGTAAAGCCTCCAAGGAAGCCACCTTTGCCTACATGGGACCTGAACTTTGTGTTAGAAAAGTTAACACTTCCCTCTTTTGAACCAGCAGCAACAGCAGAATTACAGTTCTTATCTTGGAAAACTGCTTTCCTGCTTGCAATCACTTCAGCAAGAAGGGTTTCTGAATTACAGGCATTAATGGCAGTACAGCCCTTCCTTATCTTCCATCAGGATAGAGTGTCTTTGAGAACTAATCCTACTTTTATGCCAAAGGTGGTCTCCAGGGTATCATTAAACCAAGCAATCCACCTACCAACATTCTTCCCCAACCCACAGAACAGGGGGGAAAGACTACTGCATACCTTGGATGTGCACAGACAATTGCGCTACTACCTGGACAGAACCAAGAACAATAGAAAAACTGACCAGCTTCTGGTGGCATATGCAACAGGAATGGAAGGAAAAGCAATTTCAAAACAGACAATCTCAAAATGGATAGGAAATTGCATTAGATTTTGTTACTCTTTTCATGGAAAGACAACTCCAGAAAACATCAGACCTCACTCCACAAGGGCTTACAGCCACTACTACAGCTTTCTTACGAGGAGTGGCTACCAAAGACATTTTAGAGGCTGCTACTTGGAGCTCCATGCATACATTTGCCAAGCATTATAATCTACCTTTATACTCCAGATCCCGAGCAGGTTTTGCCACTGCTGTTTTGCAAGGGATCTTAACTTCACCATAATCTTCTTAGTGCCTCCTCCCCCAGTTTGGCTATGGTATTCTACCCATATGTTAGGACTGCAGATGCATCCTTGAAGGACATAGTACAGTTTTGTACCTACCATAAATGTAGATGTCCGAGAGGTATGCATCTGCAGTCAGGATTACCCACCCTCCTTCCCCTCTGTGGTACTCCTAGGGTATTTGCCCATCCTGTAGCTGGCTGGCGGAATCTATTATGGTGTATTTGTTTGTATATATGTATATACATGTTTATTTTTATTTGCTCTCTACTGTTTGGAATCATTTGCATTTATCCAAATTTAGCCTTCCTAGAGGGCACCTGGCATCTGGGGCAAGAAACACTGAGGAAAATGGCGTCGGCTGATGCCTTTATACCCAATTGACAGCAGCTATGACGTCGGGTGAAGTGCGACATCAGCCAAGGCCAGACCCAGACTTTGGAATCCGGCCGACCGAAGGGCTGCCTGAGGCAGGACAACCCATATGTTAGGACTGCAGATGCATACCTCTCGGACATCTACATTTATGGTAGGTACAAAACTGTACTTTTTGCAGGGCCTTATAGCTGGTCCTAATGCTATCTAAATTCCTCCTTCCATCCTTAGCTTTGGGAATCTACCCAAATGTGATGACTGCAACAGTGAAACATGAAGAACATAGTACAGTTGTGTACACTTACCATAAATGTAGATCTTCGAGTGTATTCACTGTTGCAGTCCTGGTTACCCTCCCTCCAGCCCCCTTACTTCATTTGGCTATACCTCTACCCTCCTTTACTATACTCAAAAGCTTTTTGGTGCATTTACTTTTTTTGTTGAAGGTATAACCTTGTATATTTATAGACTTAATTGCTTCCCATTAGGGGGGCACCTGACATCTGGGGGCAAGAAAAACTGATGTAATGGTGTCGGCTGCATGTTTTATACCCCTGACGACCTGACGTCACGGAAGAAGGGACAGCAACCTACACAGGACCCAAGACTTGTTAATCAGGCCGACTGAGGGCTACTGCAAGCAGATAACCCAAATGTGATGATTGCACCATTAATGCACTCTAACATCTACATTTATGGTAAGTGTACACAACTATACTTTTCTTTTCAAGAATCCAACTGCTGACCCAGAGATAATTTCCCAGGGACCTAAAGGTATTAAAGCTACTACAGTCAAGAATCCCACCCCTTCTGACAGGGATTCAAGAGCCTTGGACAGATGGGCTAAGAAGGTATATATTTATGCAACTCTTGCTATCAGGGCATTGAGTTGCCCATTTCACATGCTGAAATACCAGCAACATATTATGGAAATTATTAAACAAAAAGTGGTAACTTTTCCAGATTGTGCAGAAATTAAAGAATTGCAGAAGCTTATGCACTCTGCAAACCAAATCAGTAAGCATACTTTGCAGTGTGGCTTTGATGCCCTAGAAGCATCTTGCAGGGCAGCAATCACTGGCTGTATACTGAGAAGTCATGCTTGGCTGAAGGAGCAGACCTTTTCAGATAATGTCAAATCTTTGAAACTATCCGGTGTCTGCCAATAAGCGGAACAATGCCAAAAGACAACTCTTTACTTTTAAAAAGCTGATTTAATCCACATAACGCCAACCGGAACACTCTAAACACACTGAAAATCACACTGAACACAAAAACAGAATACTATCATACAACGCAACGGACAAAAATAAAACGCTAAATGCAGTTTAGCGCTTTCAACCAATACAATTTGGTCTTCTTCAGAACTGCAACCAGAAGCATTCAATACGTATATATTAACTTTTTAGCGCCAAAAGACATGGCGTGTCTTAAAGATACATACCTGAAGAATGCATAACTAACTAAAATCACAAACAGTTTACATACATACAACGTAAGTTCATTATTGCACCTCTAATTCATAAGCATCCTAAATGACAAGTAAAAAATAAAAAATAACCAATGTCTAAACAATATGTTACAATTACCTACAAATTGTTCATAAATTATTTATAAATTTAAAAAAACAAACTAGTCAGATCAGTATATGTAATAGAATGTATAAAATAAAATAATCACATAACATAATGCATTCCATAATTACATTCCTTACATAGGTGAATTCATATGTTAGTACTAATAAAGAAAACTGATCCATCCCTCAAATAATATATATCTCTATAATGAAATCAAAGAGGTCAAAAAGACCAATACGTATACAGTCCCCTGTAACGAGAAGGTTGTTGTAAATTGTATATACCAAATGTGTGTGTAAGTGAATATTCTTAAAATAATATACACATGATAGATTGTGTGTATAGTATATATCTAAAGAAATATGAATATATACGTAGTATACCTGTAACGTATTGCCATAGTGAATGAGAACAAATGTGGAAATTATGTTTTGAAAAAATAAAATAATGTATAAAAATATATGTACAATATATATAAAAAATATATATAAAAGGGATGTATGTATTCATGTGACTCAACTGTGGAAAGTATCAAAGCTGCCAATATAGTGTCTCTAATGTACACTTATGCACTCATAAGCTGGTATATCTATATGGAAAAATTCCAAATAAAAGAGTACATTCTAGGTGAGAAGGCTTTTAATTGAAATGCTGTCATTTAATCCTGGTGGTGTAGTCGCATCTAGGAATAGCTGCCACCAACTTTCCCTGTATGCAATAAGAGCTTTAATGTCACCTCCCCTAGGATTACTCGGTATAACTTCCAATATTACAAATTTAAACATGTGTGTTTCTCCTAACTGTTGTACATGTCTAGATAAAGCATTTGTAAGATCCTTCACCCTAATGCTGTATAAGTGGTTATAAATACGCTTTTTAATGCTTCGTTCTGTACGTCCCACATAAAAAGCCTCACAGGAATCACATTTCGCTAGATAAATAACCTGTCGTGTATTAGTTTCCCTTTTTACATTTAATTTTACTTCTGTGTCCATTATCCAATCTAAAATCACCTTTACAATACATGTATTTACAAAAATTGCAAAAACCACATTTGTTACTACTCTTAACAGCATATTTGTCATTCTCTTCTTTGATATGGTGTTCAAATAGTTTCTTCATATTAAAGCCCATCCGATATACAAAATTGGGTTTCATACCCAAAATGTTAACCAAGTATTGATCAGTACTAATCAAATGCCAAAATTGAACTATAATTTGTTTGATTTTATCCGACCCTGTGTTGTATGGTATTATACATGCTCTTAAATAACTGGGTCCCAATCCTTTATTATTCAAAGCAGGCAGGTTTTGAATATCACCCGAACCTAATAACGCTGTATATTTGGTACCCCGATTCCTCATAATATCTGTGATGACATCATCCATCATGTCCTGTGGATAACCCCTTTCCCTAAAGTAACACTGAATTTGTGAAAGTTCCATCTGTAAATCCACTGGATCCGATACCATTCTAACAGCCCTAATACATTGTCCCTTGAAAACATTAAATTTCAATTTGGGAGGGTGGCAACTAGTAAACTCCAGATAATTATTCGAGAAGGTGGACTTTCTAAAAATTTTGGAACACACTATCCCATTATGATAAGTCACTAATGTGTCCAAATATGGCAGGCCCTTAGAGTCAAAAGCATAAGTGAACTTCAAATAGTCACTACTGTTGTTAATGAAGTCTATAAAAATCTGCATTTCATCAAAAGTTCCTTGCCACAACACATATATATCATCTAAAAATCTGTAGTAGTATGTAACTTTGGAAAAAAGTGGGTTCTTAAACAAAATTTCATCTTCCCAATTGAGCATGACCAGGTTAGCATAGATGGGGGTGCAAGCCGCCCCCATCGCTACTCCCCTAGTCTGCTGGAAGATCTCACCTTCAAAGTAAATATAGTTATTCTCCAGAACTAGTGACATTTCAGTTAACAAACTGATAGTATCCCATGACAAGTCTGTATGGTTCCTTAGGCTGTTAGAAAAGGCTTCTAACCCCTTTTCCTTAGGGATACATGTGAATAAATCAATCACATCAATGGTGATAATGAATTTGGTCTCAGTGTTCTCAGAGCTTGAAACTGGATAATTCGAAAGAAAACACCACGAATCCTTTACCATATGTGGAATCAATGTATATATATTCTTTAAAGTTGTATCAATAAACTTGCCCATCTTGAAAGTTTTTGATTCACTGCCCGACACTATAGGTCTCAGGGGGGGGGGTCATCACAATTTTTGTGAGTTTTAGGAATACCCACCATAGCTGCCAACTTAGGATATTCTACTTTGATATATTTGTAAATTTCCATGGTAATTCTCCCATCCAATAGAAATTCCTCAATATAGGAGTCAATCCTACGGTAGGCAATATGTAATTGATTCCTAGAAATTGTAGCATAGTTCTCTGTATTATGCAATATATCATAAATTTTTTGTGTATATTTCATACTATCATAAATGGCTATGCCCCCCCCTTTGTCGGGTTTCATCAATCTAATAGATTTGTTGCTTCTAATAGATTTAAGTAAATCCCTTTCCTCTATGGACAAATTGCTGAATTCATCAGCCTTGTTGAAATGTTTATATGCATTGTATATTTCCCTAGTGACAACCTTGTCAAAGGTGTCAATAGTTGGATAATTTGGTGGTGTAAATTTACTCCTAATGGTCAAATTTGACCCTTTAATGCCTTTGCTGTCCTCATTTGTACCATTGGTAATATTTTTATCTTTAAAATAAACCTCCAAATTGATTTTCCTGATGTATTTTTTAAAATCTATCAATACTTCAGTTAGTGAAAACTTGGGATTGGGTATGTATTTCAACCCTTTCTCCATCAATTGAAAATATACTTTGTCTATAGTCAAATCCGTATAGTTAAATATATGAAAATGCCGATACGACACCATCTTTCCTTCAACTACTATCGGATCATCTCCCTCTAAACTAGTATCTTCAGGTGATCTATTCTCTAATAAGTGACAGTGAGTGTCTGCTGAATCAGATACTTTCCCCCTACGTGTAGAAAACCTCGTAGGGGCTACCATCCTTCCTACTTCCTCCTGGTGTAAACCCTGTATCCCCTGCTCTGAAATGGGGGGTGGTTTACTCTCCCATTTGACCGAAAATCCTGTTGAAAGTCAATACTTTGATTCCCCTCAAACTCGTGGTGTGTGTCAAAGCGCGACATATCATCACTGCCTCTAATGTCAGGGTCCCTGTGTGAATTCCCCGGAAAATTCCTTTTCCTCGGCCACACATATGCTGTTTTTTGTTGATATTGTACCCTATCCCTCTTGATTTTATCTGTTTTCCTCTTACATAATGTGTTGGCCCATTTTTTAGCTTCAGTATATTGTTTGTTGTAAAGTTTTTCCCAATCCTTGAACACTAAATCGTTAACTATTTGTGTGTTCATTAATTCCACCTCATGAATGGCCTTACTTAATTTCTCATCATAAAACTTCATAAGTAAACCAATATAATTAAATCCACATTTATCAAAGAAGTCATTAAATTCGTTAATACACTCTTCGGTTAAATCAATACCTAAGGGTAACTTGAAAAATCTCAACCCTTTGGGAACTATCCTGTCGTCAATACATTTCTGTAAATACATAATGTCCATTTTGAGTCCATTGATGGTCTTAAGCATCTTTCCCAAAGAATAAATCATGGTCTTTAAATTAACAGTCTCGTTGGTGTTAGGACGACTGGATGTCGATGTCACCTTGTCACCTGCTTCATTATTGTCAACAAGGAAATCAAAAGATAAAAATTGATTAAATAAGTCCAAGCCATGCACCCTGGTACCAGACCCCATTATAGATGATGGATTTTGTGGGTGCTTGCCTGACTCGTTCATATTGAAATTAACCCTGTTGGCAGTCATAGTAGAATAGGTCTTATTAGGTGGTCCCCTCTTTGGTTTGGTGCCAACCCTCTTGGCCTCCAAATCGTAATCATAGATGGAAAAGTCAAAAGTGCAGTCAGAGATGTTAATATTGCTACTAGATAAAGGTGCAATAATATCCAAACCTGGAACAGGACTAGTATGTAAGGATTTCTGTCCATTGGGAATGTCAAAACTGTCATTGGAATGTTCTCCCAAATGGTCAGACAAATTGTCATTGCTGGCTTGAAACTTGCCCTTGTCAACTTGTCTATTAAGAATTGAGTGTTTAACCATACCATTGTCGGTCACAATAGGTTTAACATTGCTGTTCCCCCCTAGTCTTTGCGACCCAACCACGGGTATCGCAACTTGGTTCTTGTAACAATTAATACTGTTAGAGGGTATAGGTAAATCACGTTGATAACAAGCAATGTCACCTTGCAATAACCTAGTGACCAAGGAAGTTAACTGTTTAACCTCACCTCTCAATTCTGCCAGTTCGGATGTAAATGCTTCAGTAGCGTTTTTATTGTCTGATGCAGACTCATAATGTTCCACAGGCGCTGGATTCTCAAGAAGGAGTGAGCTGTTGGCGTTCTCGCCGGAAGCCGCCGGAGTGGTTGACGACATAAACACAATTCCAAAAGACCGCAAATCTTTGAAACTATCCGGTGTCTGCCAATAAGCGGAACAATGCCAAAAGACAACTCTTTACTTTTAAAAAGCTGATTTAATCCACATAACGCCAACCGGAACACACTGAACACACTGAAAATCCCACTAAACACGAAAACAGAATACTGTCATATAACACAAAGGAGAAAAACAAAACGCTAAATGCAGTTTAGCGCTTTCAACCAATACAATTTGGTCTTCTTCAGAACTGCATCCAGAAGCATTCAATATGTATATATTAACTTTTTGGCGCCAAAAGACATGACGTGTCTTAAAGATACATACCTAAAAGATACGTAACTAACTAAAATCACTAATAACTTTCATACATTACAACGTAAATTCATTATTGCACCTCTAATTAATTCATAAACATCCTAAATGACAAGTAAAAAATAAAAAATAAACAGTGTCTAAACAATGTTTCAGTTACCTACAAATTGTTCATAAATTATTCATAAATTTAAAAAAACGAACTGGTCAAATCAGTGTGTATAATAAAATGTAATAAAATAATCACATAACATAATGCATTCCATAATTACATTCCTTACATAGGTGAATTCATATGTTAGTACTAATAGAGAGAACTGAGCCTTCCCTCAATAATATATATCTATTATGAAATCAAAGAGGTCAATAAAGACCAATGCCTGTACAGTCCCCTGTAACGAGAAGGTTGTTGTAAATTGTATATATGGAATGTGTGTGTGTGAATGTTCTAAAAATAATAATATACACATGATAAATTATGTGTATAGTATATGTCTAAAGAAATATATATGTATACGTAGTATACCTGTACCGTATTGCCATAGTGAATGAGAACAAATGTGGAAATTGCGTTTTGAAAAAATAAAATAATGTATAAAAATATATGTACAATATATATAAAAAATATATATAAAAGGGATGTATGTATTCATGTGACTCAACTGTGGAAAGTATCAAAGCTGCCAATATAGTGTCTCTAATGTACACTTATGCACTCATAAGTTGGTATATCTATGTGGAAAAATTCCAAATAAAAGAGTACATTCTAGGTGAGAAGGCTTTTAATTGAAATGCTGTCATTTAATCCTGGTGGTGTAGTCGCATCTAGGAATAGCTGCCACCAACTTTCCCTGTATGCAATAAGAGCTTTAATGTCACCTCCCCTAGGATTACTCGGTATAACTTCCAATATTACAAATTTAAACGTGTGTTTCTCCTAACTGTTGTACATGTCTAGATAAAGCATTTGTAAGATCCTTCACCCTAATGCTGTATAAGTGGTTATAAATACGCTTTTTAATGCTTCGTTCTGTACGTCCCACATAAAAAGCCTCACAGGAATCACATTTCGCTAGATAAATAACCTGTCGTGTATTGCAGTTTCCCTTTTTACATTTAATTTTACTTCTGTGTCCATTATCCAATCTAAAATCACCTTTACAATACATGTATTTACAAAAATTGCAAAAACCACATTTGTTGCTACTCTTAACAGCATTTTTGTCGTTCGCTTCTTTGATATGGTGTTCAAATAGTTTCTTCATATTAAAGCCCATCCGATATACAAAATTGGGTTTCATACCCAAAATGTTAACCAAGTATTGATCAGTACTAATCAAATGCCAAAACTGAACAATAATTTGTTTGATTTTATCCGACCCTGTGTTGTATGGTATTATACATGCTCTTAGATAACTGGGTCCCAATCCTTTATTATTCAAAACAGGCAGGTTTTGAATATCACCTGAACCTAATAACGCTGTATATTTGGTACCCCGATTCCTCATAATATCTGTGATGACATCATCCATCATGTCCTGTGGATAACCCCGTTCCCTGAAATAACACTGAATTTGTGAAAGTTCCGTCTGTAAATCCACTGGATCCGATACCATTCTAACAGCCCTAATACATTGTCCCTTGAAAACATTAAATTTCAATTTGGGAGGGTGGCAACTAGTAAACTCCAGATAATTATTCGAGAAGGTGGACTTTCTAAAGATTTTGGAACTCACTATCCCATTATGATAAGTCACTAATGTGTCCAAATATGGCAGGCCCTTGGAGTCAAAAGCATAAGTGAACTTCAAATAGTCACTACTGTTGTTAATGAAGTCTATAAAAATCTGCATTTCATCAAAAGTTCCTTGCCACAACAAATATATATCATCTAAAAATCTGGAGTAGTATGTAACTTTGGAAAAAAGTGGGTTCTTAAACAAAATTTCATCTTCCCAATTGAGCATGACCAGGTTAGCATAGATGGGGGCGCAAGCCGCCCCCATCGCTACTCCCCTAGTCTGCTGGAAGATCTCACCTTCAAAGTAAATATAGTTATTCTCCAGAACTAGTGACATCATTTCAGTTAAACTGATAGTATCCCATGACAAGTCTGTATGGTTCCTTAGGCTGTTAGAAAAGGCTTCTAACCCCTTTTCCTTAGGGATACATGTGAATAAATCAATCACATCAATGGTGATAATGAATTTGGTCTCAGTGTTCTCAGGGCTTGAAACTGGATAATTCGAAAGAAAACACCACGAATCCTTTACCATATGTGGAATCAATGTATATATATTCTTTAAAGTTGTATCAATAAACTTGCCCATCTTGAAAGTTTTTGATTCACTGCCCGACACTATAGGTCTCAGGGGGGGGTCATCACAATTTTTGTGAGTTTTAGGAATACCCACCATAGTTGCCAACTTAGGATATTCTACTTTGATATATTTGTAAATTCCATGGTAATTCTCCCATCCAATAGAAATTCCTCAATATAGGAGTCAATCCTACGGTAGGCAATATGTAATTGATTCCTAGAAATTGTAGCATAGTTCTCTGTATTATGCAATATATCATAATTTTTTTGTGTATATTTCATACTATCATAAATGGCTATGCCCCCCCCCCCCTTTGTCGGGTTTCATCAATCTAATAGATTTGTTGCTTCTAATAGATTTAAGTAAATCCCTTTCCTCTATGGACAAATTGCTGAATTCATCAGCCTTGTTGAAATGTTTATATGCATTGTATATTTCCCTAGTGACAACCTTGTCAAAGGTGTCAATAGTTGGATAATTTGGTGGTGTAAATTTACTCCTAATGGTCAAATTTGACCCTTTAATGCCTTTGCTGTCCTCATTTGTACCATTGGTAATATTTTTATCTTTAAAATAAACCTCCACATTGATTTTCCTGATGTATTTTTTGAAATCTATCAATACTTCAGTTAGTGAAAACTTGGGATTGGGTATGTATTTCAACCCTTTCTCCATCAATTGAAAATATACTTTGTCTATAGTCAAATCCGTATAGTTAAATATATGAAAATGCCGATACGACACCATCTTTCCTTCAACTACTATCGGATCATCTCCTTCTAAACTAGTATCTTCAGGTGATCTATTCTCTAATAAGTGACAGTGAGTGTCTGCTGAATCAGATACTTTCCCCCTACGTGTAGAAAAACTCGTAGGGGCTACCATCCTTCCTACTTCCTCCTGGTGTAAACCCTGTATCCCCTGCTCTGAAATGGGGGGTGGTTTACTCTCCCATTTGACCGAAAATCCTGTTGAAAGTCAGTACTTTGATTCCCCTCAAACTCATGGTATGTATCAAAGCTCGACATATCTTCACTGCCTCTAATGTCAGGGTCCCTGTGTGAATTCCTCTGAAAATTCCTTTTCCTCAGCCACACATATGCTGTTTTTTGTTGATAATGTACCCTATCCCTCTTGATTTTATCTGTTTTCCTCTTACATAATGTGTTGGCCCATTTTTTAGCTTCAATATATTGTTTGCTGTAAAGTTTTTCCCAATCCTTGAACACTAAATCGTTAACTATTTGTGTGTTCATTAATTCCACCTCATGAATGGCCTTACTTAATTTCTCATCATAAAACTTCATAAGTAAACCAATATAATTAAATCCACATTTATCAAAGAAGTCATTAAATTCGTTAATACACTCTTCGGTTAAATCAATACCTAAGGGTAACTTGAAAAATCTCAACCCTTTGTGAACTATCCTGTCGTCAATACATTTCTGTAAATACATAATGTCCACTTTGAGTCCATTGATGGTCTTAAGCATCTTTCCCAAAGAATAAATCATGGTCTTTAAATTAACAGTCTCGTTGGTGTTAGGACGACTGGATGTCGATGTCACCTGCTTCATTATTGTCAACAAGGAAATCAAAAGATAAAAATTGATTAAATAAGTCCAAGCCATGCACCCTGGTACCAGACCCCATTATAGATGATGGATTATGTGGGTGCTTGCCTGACTCGTTCATATTGAAATTAACCCTGTTGGCAGTCACAGTAGAATAGGTCTTATTAGGTGGTCCCCTCTTTGGTTTGGTGCCAACCCTCTTGGCCTCCAAATCGTAATCATAGATGGAAAAGTCAAAAGTGCAGTCAGAGATGTTGATATTGCTACTAGATAAAGGTGCAATAATATCCAAACCTGGAACAGGACTAGTATGTAAGGATTTCTGTCCATTGGGAATGTCAAAACTGTCATTGGAATGTTCTCCCAAATGGTCAGACAAATTGTCATTACTGGCTTGAAACTTGCCTTTATCGACTTGTCTATTAAGAATTGAGTGTTTTACAATTCCATTGTCGGTCACAATAGGTTTAACATTGCTGTTCCCCCCTAGTCTTTGCGATTTTTATTTTTTATTTTTTACTTGTCATTTAGGATGTTTATGAATTAATTAGAGGTGCAATAATGAATTTACGTTGTAATGTATGAAAGTTATTAGTGATTTTAGTTAGTTACGTATCTTTTAGGTATGTATCTTTAAGACACGTCATGTCTTTTGGCGCCAAAAAGTTAATATATACGTATTGAATGCTTCTGGATGCAGTTCTGAAGAAGACCAAATTGTATTGGTTGAAAGCGCTAAACTGCATTTAGCGTTTTGTTTTTGTCCGTTGTGTTATATGACAGTATTCTGTTTTCGTGTTTAGTGGGATTTTCAGTGTGTTCAGTGTGTTCCGGTTGGCGTTATGTGGATTAAATCAGCTTTTTAAAAGTAGAGAGTTGTCTTTTGGCATTGTTCCGCTTATTGGCAGACACCGGATAGTTTCAAAGATTTGCGGTCTTTTGGAATTGTGTTTATCATGTCAAATCTAAATTACTAGACACTGCTCTGAATAACAACCGTTTGGCACCAAAGCAGAAGAGGTTCTTAAAAAGGTGGAAGAAAAAGCTAAATCTATGCAGACTGTTAAATACTTCCTACAAGTGCAACCGCCTAGATTCAATAGGCATTTTCCTTCAAAACACTGGTCCTTTCCAGCCCCATCTAGGGGTTCCCAGACAAGACCCAGGGGAAAGAGACCACCCAGAGTACATTCTGAGGGTATGCAGAGATCTATGCAATGGAGTACCCCCACCCCTAAAGCAGGGAGTGGTAAGCCACCTCCTTATGGAAAAAGCTCACATTGACTTCTTCATTCTACTTCCCAGCCCTGCCCAATTGCTTGTGCCCCTAGGAGGAAAACTTGCCCTTCATGCAAAAATCTGGATGCCCATCTCTCAGGACTGATGGGTTCTCAACATTGTATCCCAGGGGTACAAATTTTACTTCCATTCACTGCCAACCCCAAGCAGTTTTCCAGACCTTCCTCCAAACCAGTGGGCAGAGGCTCAAAACCAAGTACTTTCTTTGCTCAATATCAGAGCTATTCAGCCTGTTACAGTAGAACAGAGGGGTCAAGGATTCTAGTCCAGTATCTTCCTGGTACCCAGGAAAGAGGGCTCTTGGCACCCAATCCTGGATATTTCAATTCTCAGCACCTTCCTGGTGGTACCAAAATTCAAGATGCTTACCCTGCAACAGTTTCTCCATATGCTAACCAAGGGTGCCTGGTTAGTCACACTAGACTTAAAAGAAGCTTATCTGCACATCCCCATAAGGGAGTCATGCAGGAAGTATCCACGTTTCAGGGCAGGGTCTATGCATTATCAGTTCTGTACACTTCCCTTTGGCTTATCTACTGCGCCCAGGGTATTCACCCAAAGTCAGGAATTGCTGCTTCAGCACCTGGCATTTGTGAAAAGCCTTCTCACTTCATTGCGGTACACCATCAACGAAAAGAAATCACAACTGGTACCCAGTCAAAAGATTGTATTCCTGGGAGCAAGCTTGGACACAACTTCCCAGATGACATTCCTCACTTCAGAAAAACGGTTTTATCTGACAGAATACTTCAAACAAATGGCCACTACTACCCAGCTATCTGCAGGAAAATTACTGCAAGCCCTAGGGTTCATGGTCTCATGTATACTGCTAATTCCATATGCATGACTGCATATGAGGAAACTTCAGTAGTAGTTAAGTCTTTGGTGCCAACATTCTCAGGACCTGGACACAGTCATTCCTATCATACCTCGTCTAAGGACAGAGTTCCTTTGGTGGGCAGAAGCATGCAACCACAATAAGAGACTGCCGTTTTCTTAACCCCATGCCACCCAGACCCTGACCGCAGACTCATCAGACTATGCATGGGAGGCTCACATGGCAGGCAAATGTATTCAGGGCCACTGCAGCCCAAGTCAAATTTATCTGCACATCCACCAAAAAGAGATGCTAACTGTACAGAAAGACCTGACAGCTTTCAGATCCCTACTCTTTCCAGGACAACTGCTGATAAAAACAGACAACGCCATAGTTATGTGGTACATCAACAAGCAAGGAGGGAACCCATTCATACCCACTTTACAGGTTAGCCATGTCCTTGTGGAACATGGCCTTGGGCATCCAAGTCCATCTACAAGCTCAGTTCCTGCCAAGCAAACAAAATTCACTGGCAGATGACATGAGCAGAAATCTCCTAGACCCACACCAGTGGAAATTGGAGCCCAACACCTTCAACCTTCTGATTCTGAAATGGGGGACCCCAGAGGTGAATCTCTTTGCCTTCCCTACAACCACCAGCTAAGCAAATTCTGCACCAGGAACTCTCACAGCAGGGCCTTGAAAGTGGATGCTCTATCCTTTCAATGGGAAAACCTCTCAATCTGTGCCTTTCCCCCTCTGTCCCTTTCCTCAAGAGTATTACTCAAGATAAAACAAGACAGGCCAAAGAGAATTCTGATTGCCCCGGACTGGCCACGCCAGCACTGGTACCCACTCCTGCGCAGCCTGACAACGGTGCCACCCTGGCACCTACACCAGACCCCATCCCTGCTCTCTCAGCAGGAGGGACAGATTTTGCATCCACAATTGCAAACCCTAAATCTTGCAGCCTGGCTTATTCCTTGAATACTCCACCAGCAATCCTAAGCAAACCGGTGCTGGACATCATCCTTGAAACCAGAAGGCCCAGTACAAGGAAATCCTATGCTAAGTGGAAAAGGTATTGTTCTTGGATTCAGTCCAAAGGAAAGGACACAGCACTGCCCTCCTTACCTTTAATCCTGGATTACCTAGCAGAACTACTCCACAGAGGCCTATCCTTCTCCTCAGTTAAGATCCATGCCTCTGCCATCTTGGCTCATTACAATACTGAGCCACCTCTGTTCTCTCATCCTCTCATCAAACAGTTCCTGAGGGGGGCAAACAGCTTAAGGCCACCAAAGAGAGCACGCACCCCTGCTTGGGACCTAAACTTTGTATTGGAAAAGCTCACGCTTCCCCCTTTTGAACCTACTGGTTCAGCAGAATTAAAATTCCTCTCTTGGAAAACAGCCTTGCTTCTAGCCATCACTTCAGCTAGAAGAGTGTCTGAGGTACAAGTACTGATGGCTGTGGAGCCTTTCATCATTTTCCATGCTGACAGGGTTTCCCTCAGGACGAACCTGTCCTTTATGCCTAAAGTGGTGTCCAGTGTGGCTCTCGACCAATCCATCCATCTGCCAACTTTCTTCCCTAATCCTCAAAATAAAGGGGAAAGGATCCTGCACTCTTTGGACGTGCACAGACAGCTCGGGATTCTACCTTGATAGGACTAAGCCTTTCATAAAATCTGACCATTTGCTAGTCAGCTTTGCAGCAGGGGCAAGGCCATTTCAAAACACACAGTTTCCAAATGGATAGCACACTTGTATCCATTTCTGCTACAAGCACCAATGAAAATCAACCCCTTAGGGGGTCGGAACACCTTCCACTAGGGCTACATCTACCTCTACAGCATTTCTCAGGGGAGTCCCTACCAGGAGCATCCTAGAAGCTGCTACCTGGAGTTCTGTACACACCTTCACCAAGCATTACCACTTGCCTATCTTTTCCAAATCCAGGGCAGGTTTTGCTACAGCAGTCTTGCAAGACCTACTAGTCATCCCTAACTCTTCTTGACCACCTTCACCCTTCCTCAGCTTTGGGAATCAACCCAAGTGTGATGACTGCAACAGTGAAACACTAAGAGCATAGTACAGTTACGTACACTTATCATAAATGTAGATGTTCGAGTGTATTCACTGTTGCAGTCCTGGCTTCCCTCCCTCCAGCACCTTGGTTTTCTCTATTTCTCCTCTCTATGGCTATTCCTACTGGTATTTACTTTTTACTGGTGGTGTTTTCTCCACCATATCCTAGCTCCCTATTTGGGGGCCCCCTGACATTTGGGGCAAGAAAAACTGATGTAATGGTGTCTGCTGCCTGTTTTTATACACCTGACATCAAGGAAAATGTGACCGCATCCGACGCAGAAATACTAAGTCTCTGGTAGTCGGGCTGACTGAGGGCTACCTGCAGGCAGATGACTCTGGCGTGATGACTGCAACAGTGAATACACTGGAACATCTACATTTATGGTAAGTGTACACAACTGTACTGTCTTCAGGGTCCTGAATATCTCAACCCACATTTTGAAAAATGTGCCACATCGGGCAATTCCAGGATAGTTATAGAGGAGAATGTGCATGACCCAAACCCAGGCTGTTTTTCAATTGCGGAAGCCTCCTTGCAACATTGATGCAAATGCTGTAGATACAGTACTTAGAGCTGTTGAAATAGGGTCAGTCATCAGGAGATGATGTGGGCTGAAGACCCTTTCCCAGTATGAGGGTGAGAAGGCTCAACTCTTAAATGCCCATTTAGATAGATGTTCTTCAGATCCCTGTCTTACAATGATTTTGAAAGACTCTAGGATAAAGGGAAAACTACGGAGTTAGTGAAACACATTTCACTTTCTTATCCCTAAATGCAGCACATTATTTCTCGGAGCCAATGACCTTTGTACCAGACTTAGGATAAGAGAGACATCCAATAGGTAGGTGGCACAGAAGTAGAAATTGCATCAGAATGGTGGTAGCAGGAGAGTGGAGAGAGATCTGGAAGTCCTCAGGAAGTAGTTGTGAGAATATCCGCATCCTCCAGCTCCCACTTGTTTCCCTCTTAGTACTAGATTAGGGAGCTGGCTAGCCTCATTGTACCAAACTTTGCCACCTTTAACTGCAGATCAGTGGGTATTTTAGATTGCCTTTTGGGGTGCAGGGTTCATGTAGGCATCCAGTACAAAAGAGAGGACTACCACCTTTATTAGAAGACCAGGAACTTTGTTTAACCCTCTTGACTGATATGCTGCTGCAAAACACACATGAGCATGCTGCTGTAAAGCACACATGAGCATGCTCCTTTCCACTAGTAGGGTACACACGAGCATGCTCCTTTCAACTAGTAGGGTAAAGAGTTGTACTATAGATAGTTCCTTGTTCCAGGAAAGGGCAGGTAATGAAGACTCGTTTGGGATTTGAGCATAAACACATTACTAAAGGTTGCAGAATTTAAGATGTTGACTCTAAAAGCTCATTAATCCCTCTTAGATTGTCTCTTCCATTTAGATGGTTTAAATCTCATGGATACCAATCTCTCCATTTATATTTTTAGGCAAGACAGGTGATACCCAAGTTTGCTTTAGTTTATCTCTTTGTTGTTTGGTTTGGCTACTGCTTCCAGATTTAAAAAAAAAATGTCTGGACATGGGATGTACATGTGTACCCTTGCTTGGACAGCTGTTTGATTCAGGCACAGTCTCAGGAGTTGCAGAGGCCACTGAAATGTACATGCTAAACTGCCTTAGCAGATTAGGTTTCGCCTTGATTAAATGGACATTGAAGCTGTGCCCAGCCAGGAAGATTTTCCTAAGATCCCTCTTTGGTACCATTTCAGCAATGGTTGACCCACCTCCAAGAAAAGGTACAACCCATTTTGTTCCTTTTACAAGCTATGTTAAGGAAATTAGTGGCAACATCCAGGGAGTTTGACATTCCAGGGCGCAGGGCATCCATCATACGCATGGTGCCATTATTCATGCTGTACATTGGGAAATTTCATTGGAGCCTAAAGAGTACCTGTGATCAGCAGTTTCATTCCCTGGGTCATATTATCCCAGTACTATTCTATGTAAAGACTGAAATGTATTGGTAAGTGCATCAAGTCAAAACGAATGAGAGCATGCTCTTCAGACTGCACCCAGAAGAAGAAAAACAAAAACAGACCTTTAGCCATGGATACCTCTGATATAGCACAGTGAGCACATACCAAAGACTTCAAAGTGCAGGGCACCTAGAATCTTAGACCAAAAATTTGCAGAAAAAAGTAACCTAAATAATGGCAGTAGTTCCTACTCTTAACACTTCACGATGGTTCATAGACCTGAAATATTATATGGCCTTACAAAAAAAAAAGGCACCGCATTCATGTGGCGCTTTGTGTGTTGAGGAGATGCATGTCTGCCAGCTGTGCAGGATAGCCATGCAGGGCTAGAATATAGTCTTGTCTGGACTGGTATACAGGAAGCCTCGAAGAGAACTACACAGCAGATCACTTACAGAACCTCTGCAGACCCACAAAAGTGGAAGCTGGACAGGAACAGAGTCAGTCATAAACAGTTGAGGTGTACTACAGACAAAATACTTAATTTTGTCAGTTGCTTTACAAATTGATGCTGCAGATTTAAACATGCTTAGGAAGTGTATGCTATTTCCCCTAGATTGGGCTGGTCTGCTTCTCTGTAGTTTTCCTCCCATACTTTTGCTCCTCAGGGTAGTTCACAAATTGGAGGAGGAGGCCAGAAATGATCCTGATTATCATGTTCTGGGCTAGGTGGCAATATTTCTCCCACCTCTTTCAGGTGGTAAGGAAAACCCTTACTGCTACTCAGCGTGTGAACCTCTTAATGTAGTGTAGGGGGTCCCTAATACACTACAAACTGTCGGTGCTCAAATTAGTGCTTCAGAGATGCAGGATCCTCTTCCCTGTAACCACTTTGTGAGGATGTGTTAAAAATCCAGAGGGAAGCTAAAAGGCTGAGTACAAGCTGTATCTAGCTAAGTGGATGATGATCTCTCTCTCTCTGGTGCCAGCAGTAATCTGGCACCACCAGCAAACGGATGTGTGTATGCATGCTTCCCCAGTGTTCGAGCTGTTTTCTTTAATTTTGTCCTACATCTCTGTGAATGTATATCTGTTAGTGATTTTGGAATGTTTACCTTGACCCACTCCAGTGCCCAGTCTGTGCATTGAAGCAGGTGTTCTTCGTGTTTCACTGTTGCAGTCCTCACACTTGAGTTATCCTGCCAGGGGTAGCCCTTCAGTCGGACCGAATACCAGAGGCTTAATATTTCTGCATCGGTTGCTGTCACTCCAGGACTGACGTCAGGTCGTTAGTGGAATAACATCAGGCAGCCGACACCATCACATCAGTCTTTCTTGTTTAGGAGCCCGAAGCAGTTTGCACGAGTGCCGGTCGGCCGCTACCTGAATTTTCATTTCCGAATTGAAGTTGAAGTCTTCTAAAGCCAAGTACTCCATTGGGGGATCCTTTTTTCTTGCTCTAACTGATGTCAGAAAAAGTTAACAATTGTCTGTCCTGTGGAAAGCATATACCACACTGAGATTTCCATTCTTACTGCATCACCCGTTTAGGCCCAGACCATGACGTCCCTCGCTGTTGGTTTTATGCTTTGTTCAGTGCCAGAACTATACATCGTCGGGCCTTTATTGTAGCTAAATATTTTCGCTCTCGATCTTCGTAGTCTGAAATGGCTTCGGTAAGCCATTTGACTACCGATCTTCAAAAAAAAATAAGGATAAAGACAGACGGACCGCACAGGTCCAAATCTGCCGAGATGCTTCTGTTAAGCTAGTCGCCAGTTTGCCAGTCCTCAGTGATGCGCTTTTGTAGCCCCTTATGCCAGCTTCTGTGGATTCGCAGGCCACTACCGAGACCCATTTAGAGTCCGGTATGCCACGAGACTACTCTTTGACTAAGAATCCTGCAGATCTCTACCTTGGATGGGCCCGGAGCCGCTGAGCAGGCACTGGCTCCCGAAGAAGAACTTCACACTACCGATGCTAGACACAAACTGACGACTTCTGCGTCTTCACTTCTTTCTAAAACTACGTAGTTTCTAAGGTCCAGGGTATGAACTACGCCTAAAAAAACTACCCAAGCTCAAGCACCTGTTTCCATGCCTCAATCTCAAATGCTTAAAATGGCAGAAGACCTTATGCTTATTAGGGGAAGCCAGCCTACCCCATCCAAAAGAAAGAGACTTGTCCCCAGCAGTTTTATCTGACCAGGAGTCCAATGACTCTGAGGTTTCTGAATATGAAGACATGCAACCCTTGTCTGCTTATGAGGATTCAGGTGCAGAGGAATCCATTCCTTCTGCCTTTCTTCCAGACTATTTTTCATTTGGTTAAACTCTACATACTTTAAAGGAGCATTTCCAATGGGAGTGTCAGGACTATCCTCAGTCCAAAAAGAGACTCGGGGAATTCTTAGATTTACCACAACACAGACTTTCAGCCATTCCTCCTGTCCTGGATGTTGTGTATGATATCTTTATGGAATCCACTTTAACCCCTGATACCCTCCCGCCAGCCCCAAGGAAGCCTGACCGGTATTACAGAGTCCCTGACACACTCAAATTTCTTTTCAGAAATCCTACTGCTGACCCAGAGGTCATCTTCCCAAGGACGTAAAGGAACAAAAGCAACCACAGCTAAGAGTCCCACCCCCTCAGACAGGGAGTCCCGAGCTTTAAACAGATGGGGTAAAAAAGTATACACTTCTGCAACTCTCTTGCCATTAGAGCACTAAATTGTCAGTTCCACATGCCAAAATACCAGCAACATACTATGGAACTCCTTAAACAAAAAATATCTACCTTTCCAGCTTGTGCAGAAAATAAACAATTACAGGAGCTTATGCATTCTGCAAGCCAAGTTACTAAACACACCTTGCAATGTGGCTTTGGCACTCTAGAAGCATCCTGCAGGGCAGCAGCTACCAGTTCTGTACTTAGAAGGCATGCTTGGATGCACCATTGAACAAAGACAATGTTTGGCACCAAGGCAGAAGAGGTCTTAAAAAAGATGGAAGAAAATGCTAAATCTATGCAGACAGACTTCTTACAGATTCAATCTCCAAGGTTCAGTAGGCATTGCCCCTCCAAACACTGGTCCTTTCCTGCCCCCCTCAAGACCAGCTCAGACAAGACCTAGGGGAAGCAGACCACCCAGACAGCAGTCTTGGGGAATGCAGAGATCTAAGCAATGGAGTTCCTCCACTGCAAAAACAGGGAGTGCTAAGCCACCCCCTTATGGAAAGAACTCACAATGACTGCACACCTCCATCCCTTACCTCTGCCCACCTGCTTGTGCCTCTGAGAAAAAACTCCTCCCATGCCAAAAACTGGGCCTCTGTCACCAATGACCGATGGCTCCTCAACATAGTGTCCCAGGGATACAAATATTATTTCCACACTATGCCAATCCCAACAAAGGGTTCTTAGATCTTCCTCCAAACCAGTGGGCAGAGGCACAAAACCAAGTCCATTTATTTCTCTTCATGAGGGCAGTCCGGACTGTTCTTGGTACCCAGAAAAGAGGACACCTGGTGCCCAATCCTGATGTGTCTATTCTAAGCACCTTTCTGGTGATCAAATTCAAAATACTCACCCTCCAGCAGCTTCTTCCAATGCTATCCAAGGATGCTTGGCTAGCCACCCTAGACCTAAAAGAGGCCTAGCTATGCATCCCAATCAGGGATTCCTGCAGGAAATATCTGTTTCAGGGCAGGATCTATGCAGATGTCCTTCATGGATGCATCTGCAGTCATAACAACTGGGTTGTCCTGTCGTCAGGCAGCCCTTCAGTCGGCCGGATTCCAAAGTCCAGGTCCGGCTTCGGCTGATGTCGCACTTCACCCGACGTCATCTCTGTTGGTCTTCGGGTATAAAGGCATCAGCCGACACCATTTTCCTCCGTCTTTCTTGCCGCGTGGCACCCGAAGCAGAAGCTGTTCGCAAGTGCCGGTCGGTTGGATCCAGAGATTACTTCTACCGAATACTACTTCGAAGACTTCTAAAGCTAAGTACCCCGTTGGGGACTCTTTCTTGCCTCAGCCGATGTCAGAAAAAGTTAACAATTGTTTAACCTGTGGGAAACAAATACCTCATAAAGATTTCCACTCTTATTGTGTGCCTTGTTTAGGCCCAGCCCACGACGTAGCAGCCTGTTCGGCCTGTGCTTCATTCAACCGACGAACGCTTAGGCGTCGGTCGGAGTTTGCTGAACAGTTTTTCGGTTCTGATTTTGCATATATTATGCCGTCGGACCCTCCGATTACCCAAACTGCTAAAAAACGCAAAGATAGACCGACACTCGCGGTCCGCGGTTTCGGCCGAAACCATGGTTAAGCAAACCGCGAGTGTCTCGGTTTCGGCCGAAACCGAGAAAACTGATCAAAGTACAGCTGAATCTATCACTACCACGGAGGCCCCTGCTACTTCTCTTGAATCGGCCTCAGAAATTTTATCCACTACGGTGGTTGCCACTGACTTATCAGACACCATTCCCTTGGATGTCTCTACCCCAGCACGTGGTGCTGCTAGGCCTCCAGCAGCCATGTCCATCAAGGCCTTTGCCAGGGCTAAAGCAGCCAAAACTACTAAAACAGTGCCTGTTAAACCCCCTACAACCAGGCCCTCTTCTAGTTCACAAATGCTTACTCTGGCAGAAGATTTAATTTCATTAATTAGGGATCTCAATCTCACCCAGACAGGGCCTCTCAGCCCCAGAGAAGAGACCTAGGGCAGAGCCCCGAGCCTGTGTCCTCTGATGATTCTGCCGATGAATCAGACATAACAGACCAGCCAGAGGCTCCTTTCTCCAATTTTGAAGACTCAGATGCTGAAGAATCCATTCCAGCTGCTTCCCCACCAGAAGAATTCTCCTTTGGGGAAACCTTACATGCCATGAGAGCAGTTCCAATGGCAGCAGCAGGATTTCTCAGACTCCAGAAAGACTTAGGACCTTTCTGCACCTTCCACAGCACAGGCCCTTAGCTATACCTCCTGTTCTCTCTGTGGTGGATGATGCCTTCAATGATGTCTGCTCTGCACCAGATTCTTTACCTCCAGCCCCTGCCAAACCAGACAGATTTTACAGGGTACCAGACACTCATCACCACCTTTACAAGGCCCCACTTGCAGACCCCGAAACTATATCCCAGGGTCCCAGGGCAGTAGCCGCGACCACAGCTAAAAACCCTATTCCTTCTGAAAGGGAAGCCAGGTCATTAGACAGATGGGGCAAAAGGGTCTACACCTCAGCTACTCTCTCAGCTAGAGCTTTAAACTGTCAGTTTCACATGATACAATACCAAGAGTTTATGCTTGATCAGTTAACAAAAAAGCTATCCTCTGATGAATCTATTGATAAGAAATATGTATTAGAAATGGTAAATAACATACAACAGGTTAGTAACCATTCCTTAAAATGTGGCTATGATGCACTGGAGGCTTCATTTAGATCAGCCATGACCGGCACAGTGATAAGAAGACATGCATGGCTGAAGGAACAGGTCTTACCGGATCATGTTAAAGCTAAGTTATTAGATGCACCTATGGATAAGGCCAGTTTGTTTGGTACACCTGCCCAGCAGGTAATGAAGAAAATGGAAGAAAAGGCAAAATCTGTTCAAACGGTTAAAGATTTCTTGCAGGTTCAACCCCCAAGGTTTAGCAGGAACTGGCCTGCCAAAAATTGGTCCTTTCCTGACTCCACAAGATCCCAAAGGGGCAGGAATAAACGTTCCAGAGGCAGAAACCAATCCAGAGGAGGTGCCTACAGAGGACGACAGTGGCAAGGTAACAACAGAGGCACAGACACAACCACTGCCACTACAACAACACAACCACAGTGACTTACCTCTAAATCCGCCTACCAGGGAACAAATAGCAGCTCCATTAGGCGGCAAATTAACCTTATTTTCAAAGAACTGGCACTATATCACAAAAGACAAGTGGATTTTACAAACCATAGATCAAGGTTACCGGTTCCACTTCCACACTTTACCAGTCAAAAAAGGAATGCCAAATCTACCTCCAAATCAAAAAACAGAGGCACTACAACAGATAATGCAATTAGCAAACATGAGAGCTGTGGAAAGAGTGCCAACAACAGAACAAGGAAAGGGATTCTACTCCAGACTATTCCTAGTTCCAAGAAAGGAAAAAAGTTGGAGACCTATTCTCGACCTGTCCACCTTAAATACATACATCATTGTCCCAAAATTCAAAATGCTGACCCTACAGCAACTTCTTCCCATGCTGGGCAAGGAGTGCTGGCTGGTAACTCTAGATCTCAAGGAGGCATACCTGCACGTCCCCATTCGACCAATCTGCAGAAGATACCTCAGATTTCTTGCAGAATCAGAGCATTATCAATTCTCAGCATTGCCCTTTGGCTTATCTACTGCGCCCAGAGTATTCACAAAATGCCTGGCATCAGTAATCGCCCACTGCAGACTACAGGGAATTCAAATTTACCCATACCTGGACGAGTGCCTGCTACAAGGGGACAACAAAAGCAAGCTGACAACAGATTTACAAAGGGTCATTTACTTGCTACAAGCACTGGGATACACAGTCAATTTACAAAAATCAAGGCTGATACCATCCCAAACAAGGACATTCTTGCTGAATTGGACACAGTAAGACAAATGGCATTCCTAACTGCAGAAAAACAAAAAGAACTCCCTCTTTACTTCTTGGCACTAACAAAACAGAACAAGTTAACAGCAAGAAAAGTACTGCAGGCCTTGGGCTTCATGGCATCATGCATAATCTTGGTCCCACTTGCCAGACTACATATGAGAAAACTACAGTGGTACCTAAAGAATTTATGGTCCCAACACAGGCACAGCCTGGAAACAGAAATTCCACTAATTCCATGCTTAAAACAGGAGTTCCTATGGTGGGCTCAAGCATGCCAGTCAAACCCAGGTCTACCTTTTCGCAGATGTCAAGCAAACCAGACCATCACAACAGACGCTTCAGACCTAGGATGGGGGCCCACATGCTGGACAAATGCGTGCAAGGATTGTGGACGCAGGATCAACTTCACCTGCACATCAACCTAAAAGAAATGCTGGCAGTAAAACTGGCAATCCAAAAGTTCAGACCATTTCTCAAAGAGGGCCAGTTGATGATAAGGACAGACAACACCACAGTCATGTGGTACATCAACAAACAGGGAGGCACTCATTCATACCCCTATGCAGAATGACTTTGGAGCTGTGGAACCTGGCACTCAGCTACAACATCCAGTTACAGGCAATATTTGTACCGGGAAAGGAGAATACTCTAGCAGACATATTAAGCAGAACCACATCGGATGCCCACGAATGGATGCTACACCCGGACATCTTCAAGACCATCTCAAAGAAATGGGGAATGCCTCAGATAGATCTATTCGCTTCCCCTCTCAATCACCAGCTCAAAAATTCTGCACAAGGACATTCCACCCACTGGCATGGAAAGTGGATTCGCTCTCCTTCAGCTGGAAAGGCCTAACAGCATATGCATTCCCACCTCTGCCCTTGATACACAAGGTATTACTAAAAATCAAGGAAGACCGTCCAAGGATAATCCTGATAGCTCCAAACTGGCCAAGACAACACTGGTACCCACTGCTGAGGAGCATGTCTCGGAACAATATGTGGCCAATACCCTGATGCCTTTGATGTTAACTCAGAACAACTACAGCATCATGCATCCAAACCTAAAAACGTTGCAACTGACTGCATGGAACATCACATAGCAGCAACTAATCCAGAAGTTTCCCAAAGAGTTAAAGACATTATTCTTGAAGCCCGCAGACCTTCAACAAGAAGGAACTATGCAGGAAAATGGAAAAGGTTTGTCATTTGGAGTACTGAAAGAGGAAAAGATGTGTCAAACATAGATATGCCTAACATTCTGGAGTATCTGGCAGAACTTCTACATTCAGGCCTGTCCTACTCCTCCATCAAGATACATGCATCAGCTATATCAGCAGAATACAGCTTTGATCCACCTGTGTTTTCACACCCTTTACTCAGGCAGTTCCTCAGAGGAATCAAGAATGTAAAACCTCCAAGGAAACCACCATTGCCAGCTTGGGACTTGAACTTTGTGCTAGAAAAGTTGACACTATCACCTTTTGAACCAGCAGCAACAGCAGACCTACAGCATCTATCGTGGAAAACGGCCATCCTACTGGCAATAACCTCAGCCAGGAGGGTTTCTGAACTTCAGGCCCTAATGGCAGTACAACCCTTCCTAATCTTCCACCAAGATAGAGTGTCCATGAGGACTAATCCTACATTTATGCCTAAGGTGGTATCCAGATTGTCTTTAAACCAGGCAGTCCACCTACCTACCTTCTTTCCCAACCCACAAAACAGAGGGGAAAGAATACTGCATACCTTGGATGTACATAGACAGCTACGCTACTACTTGGACAGAACAAAAAGTAGCAGAAAAACTGACCAGCTTTTTGTAGCCTATGCAACAGGAAGGGAAGGAAAAGCTATTTCCAAACAGACAATCTCCAAATGGATAGGAAATTGCATACGATTCTGTTACTCCTTCCATGGAAAACCAATTCCACAGAACATAAGACCTCATTCTACAAGGGCAACAGCCACTACCACAGCCTTCTTACGAGGAGTGGCAACCAAGGACATTATCGAGGCGGCTACTTGGACCTCCGTGCATACATTTGCCAAGCATTATAATTTGCCTCTATATTCCAGATCCCGAGCAGGGTTTGCCACTGCTGTACTGCAAGGGATCCTAAACACACCATAATCTAGTTTTTCCTCCTCCCCTAGTTGGCTATGGTATTCTACCCAGTTGTTATGACTGCAGATGCATCCATGAAGGACATAGTACAGTTTTGTACCTACCATAAATGTAGATGTCCGAACTGGATAGCATCTTCAGTCAGGATTACCCTCCCTCCTTCCCCTCTGTGGTACTCCTAGGGTGTTTACCCTCCTAATAGCTAGCTGGTGGGGGGAGTCTTTTATGGTGTATTTGTTTGTATATTTGTACATACATGCTTATTTTTGTGTTTACCCCTCTCTTTTTGGAAACATTGGCATTTATCCAAATTTTAGCCTTCAAGAGGGCTTCTGGCATCTGGGGCAAGAAACACTGAGGAAAATGGCGTTGGCTGATGCCTTTATACCCGAAGACCAACAGAGATGATGTCGGGTGAAGTGCGACATCAGCCGAAGCCGGACCCAGACTTTGGAATCCGGCCGACTGAAGGGCTGCCTGACGACAGGACAACCCAGTTGTTATGACTGCAGATGCTATCCAGTTCGGACATCTACATTTATGGTAGGTACAAAACTGTACTTTTCAGTTCTCTGCGCTTCCTTTTGGCTTATCCACTGCTCCCAGAATTTTCACAAAATGCCTGGCTCCAGCCATTGCTTTTTGTAGACAAAGGAATATTCAAATTTACCCCTAGTTAGACGACTGCCTGATTCAGAAGCTGTTATAGCACCTGACCTGTGTAAAGGACCTACTGACCTCCCTGGGGTATACTATAAACGAAAATAAATCCAAACTAGTACCCACTCAAAAAATCGTATTTCTGGGAGCAAACCTGGTCACAGCATCCCAGATGGCATTTCTTACTCCAGAAAAACAAGCCTATCTGACAGGCTACTTCTCTCAACTAGAACCAGAACACAGTTATCTGTAAGGAAAATCCTGCAAGCTCTAGGGTTCATGGCATCCTGCATTTTACTCCTTCCATATGCCAGACTGCATACGAGGAAACTTCAGTGAAACCTAAAAAGCCTTTGGTGTCAACACTCAGGACCTGGAAACCATCATACCTATGATACCCTAAGGAAAGATTTTCTTTGGTAGGCAGCAGCATGCAACCACAACAAGGGTCTTCCCTTCTCACAGACCCATGTCGCCCAGACCCTAACTACAGACGCATCAGATTATGCCTGAGGTGCACACCTGGATGGCAAATGCATTCAGGGCCATTGGAGGCCAAACCAAATACATCTACACTTCAACCAGAAAGAGATGCTAGCTGTTCAGCATTCTGTCACAGCCTTCAGACCCCTACTCTCCCTGGGGCCTCTAGTGATCAAAACAGACAACACCACAGTGATGTGGTACATCAACAAGCAGGGAGGAACTCACTGTTATCTCCTCTGCAGGCTCGCCATGACCGTTTGGCACAAGGCTTCAGCCATGCAAATTCACCTGCAAGCACAATGCCTGCCATGCTACCAAAACTTTCTGGCAGACTACCTAAGCAGAAACCTCCTAGACCCACACGAGTGGCAGCTAGACCACAGCATCTTCAACCTTGTAACCCAGGAATGTGACACCCCGAAGGTGGATCTCTTTGCCTCCCACAACAATCACCAGCTCAGCAAATTCTGCACCACGGAACCTCACAGCACGGCCTGGAGAGTGGATGCCCTATCCTTCTAATGGGTAAACCTCTCTATCTATGCATTTCCCCCTCTACCTCTGCTTTCAAGGGTACTACTCAAAATAAGGGAGGAAAAAACAAGAACAATCTTAATTGCTCCAGACTGGCCTCGCCAGCACTGGTACCCACTGCTGTGCAGGTTGTCACCCCTGCCACCTACCTCAGATCCCAAAATCTCCTGACCCAGCAGAATGGAGAATTCATTCATCCAAAATTGGAGACCATGTACCTGGCAACCTGGCTTATTCCCTGACCTCTCCTCCAGTTGCCAGCTTAAGCAAGCAAGTCCTGGATGTTCTACATGAGGCCAGACACCCCCAGCACTAGAAAATCCTATGCTGACAAGTGGGAAAAGGTATTGCACCTGGATTCAGGCTAAAGGAGCTGAAACAGCACAGCCCTCCCTACCTTTCATCCTGTATTATCTAGCAGACCTACTACACAGGGGCCTAGCCTTCTCTTTTAAAATTCATGCCTCTGCCATCTCTGCTCATTACAACAGAGCCACCTCTCTTTTCTCATCCTCTCATCAAACAGTTCCTAAGCGGGGCTAACAATTTAAGGCCACCCAGAAGAGCTCCTACCCCAGCTTGGGACCTTAACTTTGTGTTGGAAAAGCTCACACTACCCCCCTTTGAACCTGCAGCTTCAGCCGAGTTAAAATTCCTCTCTTGGAAAGCAGCCTTGCTTGTGGCCATCACTTCAGCTAGAAGAGTTTCAGAGCTACAAGCACTCATGGCTGTTGAGCCCTTCATCATTTTTCATGCTGACAGGGTCTCCCTCAGGACTAACACAACTTTCATGCCTAAAGTGGTGTCTAGTATGGCTCTCAACCAATCAATTCATTTGCCCACTTTTTTCCCTAACCCACAAAACAAGGGGGAAAGGATTCTGCATTCTCTACATTTGTACAGACAGCTGAGATTCTACCTGGATAGGACTAAATCTTTTAGAAAAACTGACCATTTGCTAGTTAGCTTTGCAGCAGGGGCAGAGGGCAAGGCCATATCCAAACAGTCTCCAAATGGATAGCACACTGTGTCCATTTTTGCTACAAATACCACAGGGAAACCTCCCCCTAAGGGGGTCAGGACGCATTCCACCAGGGTAACCTCCACCTCTGCAGCTTTTCTCAGAGGGGTTCCTACCAGGGACATCCTGGCGGCTGCAACATGGAGTTCTGTTCATACCTTCACCAAGCATTACCACCTGCATATCTTCCCCAAATCCAGGCTCGGCTTTTCAACTGCAGTCTTGCAGGGCATCCTAGCCAGCCTACAGTCTTCTTGACTACCTCCACCCTTTTCAGCTTTGGGAATCAACCCAAGTGTGATGACTGCAACAGTGAAACACAAATAACATAGTACAGTTGTGTACACTTACCATAAATATAGATGTTTCAGTGTATTCACTGTTGCAGTCCTGGTTTCCCACCCTCCATCCCCCTTGTTTCTCTCTCTCTCCCTCACTCATTACAGGGACTTCTGGTATTTACTTTCTACTGGTGGTGTTCTTCCACCATAACCTAGCTCCCTATTTGGGGACTCCTGACATTTGGGGCAAGAAAAACTGATGTAATGGCATTTGCTGCCTGATTTTATACCGCTGATGTCAGTCCTGGAGCGACAGCAACCGACACAAAAATACTAAGCCTCTGGTATTTGGGCTGACTGAGAGCCACCCCTGGCAGGATAGCCCAAGTGTGATGACTGCAGCAGTGAATACACTCTAACATCTACATTTATGGCAAGTGTACACAACTGTACTTTCTTGAAAGGTGTACTCCACGTTAGGTGTCCTAGGAGGATAGTGACCCCTGCCTGGGACCTCAATTTTATGTTAAGAAAAAAGACCTCATTATACTTTGAACTAGCTGTCGCTGACCTTTAGAAAAAGTATTCCCGTCACCCCTGCTGGAAAGGTCTCTGTTTAACAAGCCCTCAATGTGTAAGGAACCTTTCCTGCAGTTCCATGTAAACAGGGTGACCCTTTGTGGTAACCTCTGTCATGCCCAAAGGCATTATTATTACTAGTAGTTGCAAATCATCTTAAATTTCCACTTTCCCCAATTTCCATAACAAGTGAGAGTATTGCACTCAGTGGATATGCATTGACAATTGAATACAATACCTAGACATAACTAAGCATCTCAAAGTGTTACCAAATGTTTGCATCCTTTGCAGAACCCAAGCAAGGTTTGTCAGTGACAGTTGAGTAGCTTGAACATTGCATTCATTTTTGCTTTAAAAAAACAAAACTAGAAGGTAGTGTCTCACTCAAGCGAGGCAATCCAACTACCAAAGACTTTAGAGAAAGGGGTTAACACTTAGGCCGTCTCAGAAGCGGCTTGTCTGGTCCTTGGTTCATACCTTTTCTAAACACTACAGTTTACTTTTTTGCACTTCTGACTACTGCTGCCTTCTGAGGATCAGCCCCCTCTTATCTTAGCCAATGACCTATTTGTTCCTTCATAACAGAGATGGAGAGAGTTGACTGAAGAAGCCATCATTTAGGCAGGCATCAGGGGTAGATTGAGAGGTTTTTCTGTTTTCCACCCTATCTCTTGTCCATGCCTGGTAAGGGCCCATAGTTGGAGCTTGTAATGGATGTCAGCACTGTACTGCTCCTCATTTCAGTAAGAGGCCAATGTCAATAGGACTGTCCCACTTATCCATAGACAACACTGTGTGGTGTCTCCACTGTCCACCAGTAAAGTCTACCCACATGAATGGACTCTGAATGCACACATCTCCCCTTCCCTCCTGATATGGACTGTCCCATCTTCACTGTCCATGCATTCAGGCATCTGAGCAGCTATTCAAACTCGCATCATATTAGGCCTTAATCCAGGGATTTGTTAGTCTATGCCACTAGTGCAAGCTTTTCCGTACACCACATGCTTAATATGATATCTATAGCTAGGGCTTGCTTTCCATGTACTGTCTTGAAGGGTATTTTCTAGTCTAATCTGAACACTGAGACAGCCACTCACTTTAATTGGAAAAGATTTGAAACTCTCCTCTATAAGTTAGGACTGCAATATTGAAATAGTACAGTTGTGTAGGCAACTTAACATAATTGTAGATGTTCACGTGGCCACTGTTGCAGTCCTGTTTCCTTCCTCCTTCCTCTCTACTTTATTGGGGACATCAAGAACAAGGATGGCTAGCCATCTTCACTTCTGCATCTTGCCTCTCCTCCACTCTCTCTCATCAGGTTCTTGGGGAGTTCTAATATTCTCTCACAGTCAAATAAACACAGCAACATGAAAAGCACATAACCAAGTAACACACCAAACAGCCAGTACTTCTCCAGCAATTCTCCTTTATTGTCAAAGACCTGGTACTGGCATTCCTTCAGGATCACAACTTACTGCACAATGGCAGTTTATATATGCATTGATTAAACAATCAATTAATTAATTAAATAATTAATTCCCAGGAAAGACTTATGTACATATTTAGTGATCTCAAATTCCTAAATGAATATTCATATAAATAAATTATACATTTACATTCATTATATATTCCAATTATATATTGTTATTAATAAATTCATATAAATGTTATTTTATTTATTTTATTTCAATATTCAATGAAATGAACTAATATAATATATAATTCATCAAATGCCTAGTTCTAAATTTAGACCAAAAGGTTTTAAAGTGTTAAACTTTTCTTGTAGGGGTGATAACATTTCTGATAGATTGTTGGAGCTGGAAACTAGGATGATTTTGAAGTTTAACACTTTAAAACCTTTTGGTCTAAATTTAGAACTAGGCATTTGATGAATTATATATTATATTAGTTCATTTCATTGAATATATTTGGAAATAAAATAAATAAAATAACATATTTATATTTACATATGAATTTATTAATAACAATATATAATTGGAATATATAATGAATGTAAAATGTATAATTTTATTTATATGAATATTCATTTAGGAATTATTGTGAGATCACTTTAAATATGTACATAAGTCTTTTTCCCTCCTTTTTTTGGAATTAATTATTTAATTAATTGATTGATTGTTTAACCAATGCATATATAAAACTGCCATTGTGCAGCAGTAAGTTGTGATCCTTGAAGGCAAATTCTCTCAGTCAGCCTCCTGGGGCAAGCTAATCAAGCATACCCTGACATAGATATGATTTTGCGTGCAACCCTGATGTATGCTTGAGTCTGCCCTGTTTGGAGGAAGTAGAATTGAACGTGATGTGAGCAGTTAACACCTATTTACCTGGATTGTGTAGAGGTTTGAGACGTGAGAGAACGGCTCTTTGCTTTGAAAGTCAGACCAGATTTCGGACTTGGCCAGCAGCAGAAGTCCCATAAGTTATGACTGCATCAGTGATCGCACCCTTAACATTTACATTTATGTTGCGTTGCCCACACAGCTGCACTTTTGTTTTATCCCCGAAAGTAATGTTAAAAGCAAAGCTGGACTCTCTAGATCTTGTCTTGGTAACAGAACACCAAGGCAGATATTCACTCAGATGCCACTGTGATGGCATTTGCATCAGTGTACCATTTTTCCTAAAATTATTCTCACCTACATGTCTTGACATCTCTACTCTGGCTTTATGTCCTTGACTCTTACTACCAGGATGATCACTCATTGATGCCTCAATTAGTTCTTTTTTGTAGGGGTTCATGCAGTTCATTTATGGGATCACTAATCTTAACTCACTGTTTAAGTTCATAGGTAGGTACTAGGCTGTTGGCCCTAGGGCCTATACAAGCCTAGCCAAAAAGGTACCCTGGCTTTCGCCACCCAAGAAAATTATTTTCCTGTGCCCCTGTCGAGCAGAACCACAGAAGTGATCCCCGGGGTGAATTTCCTATTACCCATCCAATCATCAAGATTTTTCTTGGAGTGCTAATGAGGAACTCTGTTCGACATAGGTAGTCTGTTCCAGAGTATGGGAAGTCTCTGGGACAGGAATCTATCCCTCCAGTATGTTCTGTTTATTGTGGTGACCAGGTTTAGGTCCTTAGAGCGTGTAGCTCGGAGGGATTGGGATTTCTGTAAGTGGAGCATGTCCAGCAGCTCTGGGTTTGACATAGCTTTGTATGTTAGGCAGATATCGCCTCTGAATAGGCGATATGTGACTGGGTAAAGCTGGAGTTTTTTGTCTGTCTACATAAGGCATTTGTTTGAGGCCAGTAATCCTTTTTGTGAGGTACTTTTGTGGCCTTTCCAGTTGTATGTCTTTTGAGGTACATACCAAAAGGGGGCGCTGTATTCTATAATGGGTCTAATGAGTGATGAGTAGATGGGAACAATGACATCTTTTTTTTCTGGATGAGAAACCTTTTGTGATGGGGTGTGCCACGTAGAAGGATTTCCTCACCACTGTGGTGATGTGATGATCAAAGGAGAGACTACTGTCCACCTGTGTCCCAAGGTCTCATCACACTTTGTGTTAGACTAATGCCTATGTTGTAGTTCATGGGTACAGAGTTTTTAATAAAGGGGGTGACAATGCACTTTTTGGCATTGAGCTTGAGGCCATGGCTTTGACACCAGGCATCTGTGTCAGTGAGGCCCTTTTGTAGGATGTCCACATAGTTAGGAGTTTCGATTATGGCTCCTAGTTTGCAGTCATCTGCGAATTTAGTTAGCCAAAGACCTTCTGTGTTAGCCTGTACTTCAGAGAAGTAAATACCAAACAGGAGAGGACCCAGGACTGAACCCTGTGGTACTCAACTTGTCACTGGTCTGAAGTCTGATTTGGAGTCTGCTAATTTCACAATGTGGGTTCTGTCAGTAAGCCAGTTGGCAACCCATCTTGTGACATAGGGATTTATACCTTGTTTAGTGAGTTTATCTATAATTCCAGAGTGGGGGATGGTGTCGAATGCCTTGGCGAGCTCTAGATAGGCTGTGTGAACCACCTTACCCTCATCTGTGACTTTGGTGACTGCTTCAAAGAAGTATGTCAGGTTTAGGAGACCTGGTCTGCCTTGTACAAACCCAAACTGTATGGGGTCCAGAGTTTGGAGATCTCCAGTGTCTGAGTTCCATGATGATACGTTCCATGGCCTTGCAGACCAGGCTCGTCAGGCTAATGGGGCGGTAGTTCCTGGGGTCTGTTGTGCCCCCCCCTTTGTGGAGTGGGATAACCGTCACAGTGCGCCATTCAATGGGCACAAAGCCTGAGGTGAGGCTATGACTGAATATGGTACTTAGGTGGGGTGCCAGTTCATTCTGTAGTTTGTGTAGAAGGCAGCCTGGGATGTTGTCATATCCCACGGATGCTGTGTTCATGGCTTTGGAGAGTGAGGTTTTTACCTGTGCAGCCATGAGTACAGGAACTTTGCATTCTTCTGGTATAAAGATGGGCCCTTTAGGGGGTGAGAGGGGGGTTAAAGTTAGCACTGAACCTATCTGCCAGGATGTTGGCAATATCAGTTGGTTCTGTATATTTAGTGTCGTGCTGTAACTCAGAGCAGATATGAGTGTTACCACTGAGATTCTTGACATAGCTATAGAATGCTTTGTGGTTGTGTCTAGAATCAGTGGCATTTTTGTTTTCATAACTAGCTTTGGAGGATTGTATGAGAGATTTCAGCTTCTTACTGAGGCTGACCAGGGAGTTCCTCCAATCATGGGATTTTACTCTTTTTTGCAACAGTTTCTTTCTTCTGTTGTAGAGTTTGTTTATGGCAGAAGACCACCAGATTGGCTTCCTTTTTTGGGGAGGATAGCATCTTGGTTCTGTTAGGGATAGCACGATCCATGCACTCGTGTAAGTGCTTATAAAGTGAATTTGTGTAGGATTCAGCAGTCGTACCTCTATTGTCCATCTGCATGGGTGTCGTGAAGTTTGCCACTAATGTTTTAAGAAGCGTGAAGTTGGCTAAGCCTTTCTGGAGAAGGGCTGAATTTGTTCTCTGTTAAGGAGAGATCCATTAGAGAATTTTTTCCCTGCCTCTTTCCTAGCTGCTAACTGTAAGAATCTCATTAAATGAGATTTAAATGCCAAAATCTTGCCTGAGGAAGATTTGTCATGTTCTGTTATTGTAACCATTTTTCTTTTGTTTGCTTTCGGGAAGGTGTTTTCCTGTAACTGGGAGGAGGATTGTGAGTTTTAATGTCACTTTTTGAGCATACTTGGTTGGGAGAAGTGATTCCTTATTTTCCTGTGTTAAAAAGAGTATGACTTGCTGTAGATAAGTAGCTTCACTCATTTCATTCCCAAGAGCTTCCTCCTGTGGGGCACCCCATACTTTTGGTTTACTGTTTATTCACTGTTTAAAAAAGGGTATGTAGTGTGAGCAAATTAAAGCCTTGCCATTAGAAAAGTAAACACCATGTGCTTTTATTGTTACTGAATGTTAAGACACTGTAGAAAGAACAATCCGCTTTGTATACAGAAGTTTATTGAAGTAAAAGTGCACATTTCTAGGTATCCATTTTTAAACCCCTTGCTGTTTATGGGTGTATTGTGTGTTAATATGATGTTGACTTGTGGCCATTTGAATATTACACATTTTGAAGAAAAAGCAAGCCAGACTTGGTCTGTCATTTGTGAACCTAGCGCATGTTATCTTGCCACACTGGTGACAAACAATTGAGTTTTGTTCCTAGAGTCCACTATTGTAGTTCATTGTCCATATGTATTTTGACAGCATGTAGTTGTTAGAGCTGCATGTGTGTTCACTGTTTTGGTGATGATAGTCTTGAGTGTTTTTAGAAGACTGCATTGTTGCTTGTGAGTGATTCTTTTGTATGTGCAGTACAGCAGTTCTAATAAGTTGGTTATTTTGGTGGTGCCGTCGCATGATTGGAAATAGCTATCCACTTTAATCTCCATTCTGTATGAGTACATAGTGGTTCATTTGAAGTTTATGTTCAGCTTTCTGTCTGGCATTGTTTTTCTAAGAGGAGGAGCTGTTTGGATTTCATAGGAATGTTGGTCTGTGACATGCCTCTGATCACTAATAAAATTATCTGCTTACCTTATGTTAACATTTTGGAAAATTCTGCAAAGGGGAATATTAGCTATGCTTGCAAATATCACATGCAGCACTTCTCAGCAGTACTGCTGTTTTAAAACACCAAGAGGGTACGGTTAGTGACAGGCTTGATATCTAAAGCAGTACTCTGTGCCTTTTGAGGCATTTTGCTGAGCTTACACTTGGGAATGGGTTTGCCTGTGAAGTGCGCTGCAATAGTGTAGTGGGAAGTGAAATGCAGATGTTAAAAGCGGAAGAGCCAACAGTGAACTTCAAAGCATCCACAACTAAACACTGCACTGAAAGTGAATTTTTGTGGTCTGCTTTGATTCCAAGAAAGTCTTTTCTGTGTTAGGGCAGCTGTAGGTATACAATCCAGCTCAGTGAGTAACCCTTCCTAGTCTAGAAATTTATCCTAGAGATGCAGGCTTACAGTTTGTAAGGAGTTGTCAGTACCAAAATGTTAGTGCCAGAAATCTCTACTTGGTTTCAAATTAAAAAAAATCTCTGTAGATAGTTCAAGGGACTCGAGAAAACAAAAAAAAAAACAAAAAAAAAAAGGAAAAAAAAAAGCCCAGCGTCATCTGCAACAGTCTGCATAATGGTGAATTCCACAGAAATATAGCCAGATAGTAAAATGATTTGGCTTTGAAGGTATCCTATTTATCTGTGAAACCACTGGCATTCCCTTTGCAGTAGACTGAAGCATGTAAGCTGATTTTTTTTTTTTTTTTTTTTTAATGGGCGTACAAGTTCTTAAAAGTGCTCTTAAAGAGGACCATAGCCCTTTAGGCCTGTGTAATTTTGCAGTAAATTTTTAAGTACTGAAATGGGCTACTGCAAAGTTGCACAGCAAAGGGGTGATGTGATCATAGCATGTTGTACCAATCAAAATGCTTGCTGTGGAGTTTTCATGTATTCCTATGTAGACAGCATAGCAAAGCCATGAAGCTTGCCAGGTGTGCATCAGTTGTCACCAGGTCAGAACATGGAATCTGGTGCTTAATTCTGAAAATGTCCCTTAGTTAAAAATATTAAGGTTAATAATGCTGTCACATTCTCCTTCAATGTCTGTTTTCCAACGGCACTCAAAGGCTGTGCAGCTGAGCTGTACATTTCAACCTGTAGTCCCCATAAAAATGGATAGACAGGGAACCTGAGAGAGGTGAATAACTGCCATGTACTGGAGTTACCTTAGTCATGGTCAGGTTCATATTTAGTTGCGTATGATTTAACCATTTCAAAGCCAAATCCAAACAATTTTTTCAGCCACTGAAGTCCAACATAGAATCCTAAGGAGACAGGAACTTCTCAGTACCATTTTCATAATGCTGAAAATGCACCTTTCTGCACAGAAAAATATCTTTTAGAGTATTAAATTCTGCAGCACCCCACATCAGTGGGCATCTCTGGGAGTTGCTGTTCACTGAAGCCTCATTGAGGTGGTCTTCCTAGGAAAAGAACCAAGTGAGAACAGTGTTAAAACATTCACAGTGGGATCACTGGAGAGCAAACAAAATCCTGCATTCCACCATGGTGGATGCCACCTTGAAGTAAAAAAAAGTTTAGGATGATCTACAAACAGCGTCATAGAAGGGCTATCTCTGTACCTGACTGGATTGAAAGCCAGGCAGATGAGGATCATGAAGCCTGACACATCACTTTCGTAGTAACGTTCCCAGTAAAAGGGAGGTTTGAAATGTGTCAAGAATTTTCTAGATAAAAATAGACCTCATGTTGTCATTTCTGTATGGATTCAACCTGTGAGTTATCGGATCTGAGACCAGCCATATGCCAAAGACTTCAGCCCACCTAGCTCTACCTCCTCTATCCATAATTCTCTGCTCAGCTAAGATTACTTCAGATTTCTCTTTCTGCTCTTCCTGGACAGCAGATATTTGCTTAGTGGGAGTGTATCCTTTATTGCGGATTTTGAGTGTAGTTTGGCTTATTCTCTCTTCTGTTGGTTGGTATAGTGTTTCTTGTAGGTAGTGTAGGTGTTAGGTGCACTGCTCTTGTTAGTGGGCTTTTCCCACCTAGTGTGATTAGAGTGCTTTTGGTTTGCTGTGCCTTAGATGTTAAGTAACTTATGATTTGGCACTGCGGAGAAGGAGTTTAAGAAGTAACTTAGTCACAAGCTCCCTTCTTAAGATGGCCGTTCGAGTTGCTGTGCACTATCTTTGAGTGCTTTTGTACTTGTGCTGTTAATGAGAGAAGGGCCAAGTTGGTCTTAAAAGAGCTTTGGCCAACTAGCAACTCTTTTAGCAAGGGTGGTTATGGTGACCAGGATCTTAAGGAGGGCTTTAAGGACCTTCAAAGGGGGGGATGGAAAACTATTGGCCCCCTCCTCTTCAGATCTGTCAGATCTTAAGGTCCCAAGACCCTAGACTCCCCAGGCAGTTTCAGCTTTGTCATTGGCTCCAACACTTGGACTTGATTGTCTGTCTTCGGTGCTGACTGCAGGTAAGGCTCCATCTCCCCCTCTTAGTTTCCAGAGTATTTTCTTGTGGAAGGGAGCCCCCTCGGGCAGGACTTTCTCCCTTCTCTTTCCTCCTACTTCCTGAGAGTCCTCACTAAAGTTGTCCCATGTTCTTCCCTGAATCATAACTTGTTTGATTTGGATCCAGTCTTTGGAACCATTATCCAGTAGACAGGACTCCATTGGTGGCTTTGTCTGTACAGTTATCCCATTTGGTCAGGAGTTTCAGACCTACTGACTTGGAGCAGCTGTTGTCGTCCTTTTTATAGGCACAGATTGTTTGTATTGGTACCTTCAGTGTTGAGTCCTCAACCCGAGGCTTCAGCTCTATTAAGTTGGCTTCTTGCCTTTGGCCCCATAGTTCCAAGGTAATTGGAGGTGGCTGCTTTTCCTCCCATAGGGTATGAGTTGAAGGCTTGGCTGATTTTCGTCTCCTATCCCTACCTTTGTTTCCTTGACTCCAGCTGCATTGAAGCCAAGTGGATCTTTGGGCTGACGTTGAGACGAGGGTTTCCTGGTTGAGTTTGAAGATTCTGGTTTCAGGTTCTTCCCTTTCACTCCGTGCCTCTGCTCTTGACAGATCATCTCAAGTTTTGGTGATGGGGCAGATTGTAGTGGCTCCAGAGTGTTGTGTCTCCTTGGGATCTTCTGATCCTATGTTTGTGGGTTCTGGGAAAATGGCTTCAGTTGCTGCTTTTGATGCTGTAAAGAGGATGTTCTGTCATCAGGAGGAGTTGTCAGCTACCGCTGGTATCCCTCCATCTTTGAATGAAGTCTGTGTTTGTGAACATGCTTCTCCAGGGTGAGAAGCCTCAGGCAAGAGGAAACACCTGGATTCTCCTGAATAATCCGTCACTGAGGATGTCTCACCTTGAGGAAGGAGAGGGGTCCCCTAAATCCCCCTGTGATCTTTTGGAACTGCTTCATCAGCATTGGGGTTGGACTGCTGTTCATCAGGAGTTTGTATTATTTTTGAAGTTCTTTGGGCGGGGGCCCATTCATGACCTGGGTGGTTCCCCCCTCAGACACCTTTATTGACCTAGTGTCTCAGAAGGCATGGAAGGAGCCTGGTATGGTGGAACCAATCCGTAAGAACCTGGACAAGAATTTCACCCCTCCCAAGGATCAGCAGCACTGGAATAAGGGTCCAGCGGTTGATGCAGTTGTGGTGGAGGTGGCCACTAAGGATATCTCTGAAGAGTTCCTCAGTTCATTGCCAGAATAAGGAGTCTTGGGCATTGGATCAGTTGAGGAAGTGCTCCTTCACTTCAGCCAGCCTCTCACTGAGGGTGTTAAACTGTCTCACTCACTTGACCAGACTTCAAAGTGAGATTGTGTTGGAAGTGTCAAGGGTAATTAAGACTCTGCAGACACTGAAGTCTCAGAAGACTTTGGAGACTTAGTTGTCCACCTTGGTCTATTGCCAGTGTGTCCATGCATCTGCTAACTAATGTGGCTGATGGCATGTCACAAGCCTCTCACTTCTGCATTGCCATGTATCGCCATGCATGGATAAGGCTGTGCAATTTTGTAGACTGCTTCAAGGCATCCTTTATTAATGCCTCCTTTGACAACTGTTCATTTTTTTGACCTAAGGTTAAGGGCACTTTGACCAGGAGTGAGCAGGATGAAAAGGCAGTGTGCTGTTTGGGTACATTTTGCTACGTTTCAATAGACCTTCCCCCAGAACCAGGAGGAGGTAAAATGTATCTTGTTTTAGGAAAGCATAGCAGCGTTTTCAGGAAGTTTTGTGAAGTTGCCCCCCCCCCCCCCCCGCAAGGGGGTGGGTTAACGTCAATGGGCGCTGCTCTCTCAGCAGGGGCATTCTGCAGAACTAGGGCTTCCATATAGCCTTTTCTTAGAGGCCTTTTCAGTGACCTTGAAGGTTTATCTGACTCTGAAGGCAGTTGGGAGGTCATTTGGCACTACATCCAGAAGCTTGGGAGGCCATCACCTTGGACACGTGGCTATTAAGAGCTGTATCCACAGACTGTACATAGGATAATAGGAAGTTATTAGGTTAATGGCCCTAGAGAGCCCTTACAAGCCTAGCCAAATTCTACCCTTATTTCTATGATCAGCACCTATCCAAAAAGGGACACTGGTGGAACGCCTGGGGTGAATTTACAATTACCCATCCGATTGTCCAGATTGCGTTTGAATAGGTCCATTGAGGTGCTCTGACATGAGTCTGTTCCAAAGGTCTGGTAACCTCTGGGAGACGAATCTGTCCCTCCAGCTGGTTCTGTTAATGTCGCATACCAGGTTAAGGTCTTTAGAGTGAGTAACCCGTGTACTATTTGACTTGTGGGTATGCAACATTTCCAGTAAAGCAGGGTCAGAGATTGCCTTGTATGCAAGGCAGAGATCACCCCTAAGCAGTCTGTATGAAATAGAATAAGGATAAAGTGACTGGTTTCAGATGATCCACATAGGACAGATGCTGAAGACCTTGAATTTTACTTGTGAGGACCCTTGAGGTCTTTCCAATTGCTGTAGGTGCTTGGAAAGGTGCATACCAAAAGGGAACTGTACTCAATTATTGGCCTGATGAAGGAAGAGTTCAGAGTGGTTATAACTTTTTTTTTTTTTTGGTCTGGAGCCAGTGCCCTTACTTATGAGATGAGCAATATAAAATCCCCTTCTTACCACTGTGGAGACATGGAGGTCAAAGGTAAGGATGCTGTCAACCTGTGCGTCCAGGTGTCACTACTGAGTGCATACTTAGTGTTGCTGTTGATGTGGTAGCAGGAACATCACTCTTGCTGAAAGGGATGCTAATACATTTTTTTTTCCATTGAGTTTAAGGCCATGACTTTGGCACCAATCATTTGTTTGTGTAAGACCCTCTTGTAGGATGTTGACATCATTTGGAGATTCTATGACTGCTCCCAGTTTGCAGTCATCAGCAAACTTTGTCAGGCACAGATCTTTAGTTTTTGCTTGTACTTTGGAGAAATGGATTCCAAACAGTAAAGGTTCCAGAACTGATCCCTGTGAAACACCACTGGTTACAGGTCTGCTGCTGGAGGTGGATTTTGAATATATGGGTTGTATTAGTGAGCCAGTTAGTGACCCATCTGATTATATCCTCTTATTGATACCTAGCTGGGTGAGGTGGGGTGGTCAATGCCTGAGTGGGAGATAGTGTCAGAAGCTTTGGCTAAGTCTAGGTAGGCTGTATGCACAGATTTCCCCTCATCCAGGACCTTGGTGACTGTCTTGAAGTCCACCATTTTTAACAGGCATAATCTCCATTTATCTCCTTTTGACAAATCCAAACAGAGTAGGGTCAAGTGTTTGGAGATTACCTACATCTTTAAGGTCCATGATGATATTCGCGCCATGACCTTGCAGATAAAGCTAGTCAGGCTAATAGGTCTGTAGTTCCAGGTCAGTGGAAGCACCACCTTTGTGCAAAGGAATAACTGTGGCCATTTTCCCTTCAGCTGATGACGCTTAGACTGTGATTGAAGAGAGTACCCAATGGTGTTGCTAATTCTTGTTGGAGCCCATGTAGGATGCAGCCTGGGATGTTATGTCCCATAGATGCTGTGTTTCTGGCCTTAGGGCATTTACGACCTGCTCTTTAGAGATGTAAGGTAGGGGGCAGGTGGAAGGGATGTCATGGGGTACATGTGGTGGGGACAAGGGAGTGAAGTTTTCACAGAACCTGTTGTCCAAAAGGTTAGCTATGTCCATAGGCTCAGTATGTGTAGTATCATTAACTACTAGATGCGTACAAATCTGGACCTTTCCTTTTTAGGTAACGGATGTAACTAAAGAATGCCTTATGGTTATCCTTAGTTGAGGAAGCTAATTTGGATTCGTAGTTTGCTTTGGAGGACTTCACAAGAAGTCTTATTTGCTTGTTGAAACTGAGGAGGGAATGTTTCCAGTTTAGGACTCGCTCCCTCTTACTTTTAGACAGCAATTTCTTCCTCTTATTGTAAAGTCTGTTAAAGGAGAACCGCACCCACAGACTCAAAAAAATGTTTTTCATCATGGTTTGGTGTTTCCTACATTTTCACACCATTCTGGGACTATATTTACAGGTTTTTAAATATATTTATACATAATTTCTGAGTCTGACCACATGGGGTCTAGTATCTTGAAGTGATCTTGATTGTTTAGTCTGCCTCTAGCTATACCACAATGCAGTGCTTGACTGTAACAAAAAAAAATCACACAGACCGCTTTCTTCCTAATGCACCTGTCACTACATTGATTTTACATTCTTACACTGCTGTCTTTTTCAGTCAGTTTTTAGTAACCTTTCATGCCGTTCAATGACTACTTAAAACACACAGTGCAGATGGCACAGAACAGGCTTTCAAAGTGCTTTTTACTGCTGCTTCTTTTTAGAATGGCTAAACTGCAGTTTTTTCTGAAGCCTGAATTTTACTGCTTTGACTCATCTCACATCCCCTTTCACAATTAACTTCACTAGCTGTCAAAGTGCTAAGGGTAATTTGAGCTGTTACCTGCTGTGATTGACTGCTCGCAGCAGGGGCTTGACTCGTGCACTGTTTCCTTGATTTAGCCTTTACTTTCTGTATGGGTAGGGGAAGAATCAGGGAGCTGTGACATTACAGCATAGATGGGTTTTTAGGATGGTCATGGTAATGTCAGTTTGGTAATGGAATTGGCCATAAAACTATCTGTATTCAGTGGCTTTGATGACATCTATGAATTAGAGACTGCAGCAAGCTTTTCCAGGGTGGGATAAAAGTGTTTTGAAAGTGAAACCACCACACTACTGTAAGATGCTGTTCTAGTGGAGGGAAACGGTCAATTTAAAATATTTTAAATGCTGTGTTTTTTATTCATAGTAGGGACAATAAATAGGGAGGATAGAGAAGTTAAGCATTTAATAACAGAATCTCATTGTCCTTTAATAAGAGTCCCGTTGTCCTTTAATGGTAGTTGTCCACCAGGCAGGTGTGCTCTTCCTTGAGCTTGTTTTGGTCCCATCAGGTACGGCCAAGTCAATGTAGGTATACAGATGTTTGTGTAAAGCATTGGTGTAGAACTCTGCTTAGTTGCCAGTTCTATCTGAGGGGGAAGTGCAGTGAATCTATTTATACCACCTTGTAAGAGGTTATAATCTGCTTTGGAGTAGTTTTATAGTGTAGTCGCTGCTGGTGGTGGTGGGTGGAGGGGGGTCAAGTGTTTGTTAGTTCGAATGAGAGTGATTTGTGGTTAGATCTCACCAAGGAAGACCTCACAGTGGAGGTGCTACAGTGGTCTCCCATATTGGTAAGCACCAGATCCAGGATGTTGGTGCACCTACAATTCCATTTTTGGAAACTCCAAATTTAAATCCCAAATGGTTTTCAGATGTGCCCCCCCATGCCACACACGCACCATCAGAGAAGGGATGCACCCATCAAAATTCAGAAGCTGTTAGTACATTGAATCATCCAAGAAGTCCCGCCAGACCAGTGCACATCCGGTTCAAGGTATCAAGTTTTTGTGTTCCAAAAAAGAACAAGGACCTCAGGGTGATTCTGGATTTGAGCAAGTTGAATTGTTTTTGTAAAATGGAGCAAGTTCGAGATTGTCATGGTGCAGTCCATTGTCTCTCTTGAAGGATGACTGGATGTGGTCGATCGACCTCAAGGACACTTGCCATCATGTAAAGATAGTGAGGCATTCCAAGAGGTTTCTGTACATCCAGCTAGGGGCCAGTCATCAGTTCAGAGCGCTGCCCGTTGGTCTCACCACCCCCTCAGGTGTTCAGCTGTATGGCAGTCTGGCTTTGGCTGCAGGGGTTCTAGGTCTTTCCTTACCCAAATGATTGGTTCATAACCACCTCCATAAGAACATCTTTAGTCAGAGCCAGGGATACCTTACTCCAGCAATGCAGTTCCTTGGGAATTGTGATAAACTGTCAGAAGTCCAGTTTTTCTCATGTGGAAATGGTAGAGTTCATAGGTTGCCATTTAGGCATAGTTTCTCAGATTGCAATACTTCGAGTTTCCAGAATATTGACTGTATGTGGTGTAGCTTTTTCTTTGCTCTCCTGTCGAAAGCCTTCGGTTTCCCTTGTTCTCAAGTTCATAGGGCACATGGCAGCTGCCATATGCTTGGTCCTCCTAACAAGGTACCTTATGAGGGCTCTGCAGTGGGCAATGACAGTGCAGGAATCCTACTTGTCGCATCCTGTGGGAGTTGCCCATTATGTTGACAAATGTCTGTTGATTAGATCAAGTGGTGGCTGCCATCCCCCTTGGTGTCCACCACGTGAGAATTTGTTGTGCCCCCCACCCTGGCACGTTCATGAGAGATGCCTCTCTTCTTGGGTGTGGGTGGGCAGGGGCATTTCTAATGGAGGACTGTCCTTGTGACCTGTACCAGTGCCAGTCTTTACAACAGTGTTATGGAGATGAAAGTGGCCCTCCTTGCATTCCAGGCCTTGCAACACTTTCTACCCAAGGGTGTGATTTCAGTTTAGACCAGCATGCCTGTCAATTGGCACCTGAGCAAATGGGGAACCCATTCCTGTCCTGTTTGTTGGGAGGCTATGAGGGTCTGGCAATGAGCGATTTCATCTCCGTGGTTTCCTGCAGTGCACCTCCCAGGGAAATTAAACATATGAGCAGGAATATTTTTTCCACATGAGTGATCCCTGACTTTGCCGCTTAGATTTTTCAGCATTGGGGCACTCTTGCGATCTGTTCTCATCCCCATCCAATACTAAGTGCAGCAGCTGTTATGCCTTTGTCTCTAGGTGACTGTCCCTGAGGGGCAGACTCTCTTCTGTGTACTTGGCCCCCAGATGTTCTGTATTCGTATCCTCTGATCCTTCTGATGATAGTTTCTTCAGAAGGCAGAGCAACTGTAATCCTTGTTGTCCCCTTTTGACCACATAAGGTGTGGTCCCCCTTTCTTTGGTCTGTTTTTGAAGAACTGTCCTTGGGCCCTGGATCCCCTTCCAGATCTGATTTCTCACCCAGCAGGTGTGGATCTGCCTGACCTTCAGGTTTAACCTCATGGTTTCTCCAATCTCCCTGATGGCCAGAAATACCAGGTTCTCTGAGTGGTGAATATTTTGTCTTCTCAAAAAATGTCTACACATAGGGTGTATGCTAGTAAGTGGAAATATTTAGCTAGTTGAGCTAATTTGCCTGTGGTCTTTCCTGAATTATCTAAAAAAGCAGAATATTTACTGCATTGTCTTGATGTGCATAGACAAGTGAAGTTTAATTTGGACAGAACCAAATCTTTCAGAAAGTCTAAAAAGTTGTTTGTTTCCTTTTCAAAGGTCCAGTTGGGGCATGCCAGTATCTATGGTTACTGTCTCCAAGTGTGTGTCTGACTTGATTGTATTTCCTTTGGGTATAGTTTGAAAGGAAAGGCCTTGCATTGTAAACCAAAAGGTCATTCTACTAAAGATATTGCTACTTTTAATGTCTTTTTCTCCAGAGGTGCTTCACATGTCTGTGCAATTGCTACTTAGGTGGGCCTGCAGAACTTCTTTTGGTTACACTGTATTGCACAATATCCTTCTGTAAGACATCCCTAGGACTTTATGTGGCTGGGGACTCTGTCCCACAGATTGAATTCAGATGGAAAAACAATAGTAGATATGTAAGGTGTTCTTTGTGTTTCACTGCTGCAGTCCTGACTTTTGGGATTTCCTACAGTGAAAGTTCATGGCCTGGCCAGACTACCAGAGAAAACTGCTTTAGTCTCCCAGGCTGGCGGATGACCTTAGTGATGTCTGTACGCTTGGGTATAAAGGAAGTCAGCTTGCATCATAACTTCAGTCTGTCCAGAGCCCGAAGCAGTATACAAGTGCGTTGGTTGGTCTGCACCAGAGCAAAGTTGTTGGAAAGATAAGTACCCTGTTGGGGAACTCTTATCTCTTTCACTTAACTCGCGTCTGATAAAGTAAATAGTCTCTGCTGTGGTGAACAAGTCCCACACAGAGATTTCCATACTCTACTTGCTTAGGCCCATACCGCAACATCCTTAATTGTCATTTTTGTGCTAGGTTTAACGCTAGAATGATTAGGCATAGGGCCAAATTATTAAACTGTTTTCTAAGACAAGAATCAGTTGAACCGCTTCTGCCATCCGCCAGTCATCACGATCATAGGGTTTCAAACAGATTGTGTTCTCAAGGAGTGGTGGAGACAGTTCCAGATCAACAAAAAGGGGGCATGGCTTTTACCCAAGGTTGTTCCTAGTCCCAAGAAAAGAAGGATCTTGGTGCCCTGTCCAGCTTAAACCAATTCCTCAGGATGCCAAAGTTCAAAATGCTGACACTTCAGGCATTACTACTCATGATTACTCCTCAGGCCTTCATGGTCTCAGCAGACCTAAAGTACGCCAAGTTACACATTCCTATTCAAAAGTCACACACAGGATTTCTTCGCTTGAGAACAAGCTCCTTTTACTACCAGTCTTCAGCTCTGACCTGTGGGTTGTCTACTGCTCCAAGTGTTTTCACGAAGTGCTTGGCAGTGGTCATTGCTTACTGTAGAACCAAAGGGGTCCAGATTTACCCTTACCTGAACGATTGCATAATACAAGCTGCACACATTCCAAAGATTAACAGACAACTGAAATTCACACACGACCTCCTGACATGTCAGGGGGTTCACTTTAAACCTCAAGAAATCCAGCCTGGCCCCATCCAAACAATCTTTCTGGGAGTTCTGGACTCTTCCCTTCAGAGGGCCTTCTTCCCCTCAGACAAGGTCATCTGTTTAACCAGTTACTTCATACAGATAACGAAAATCAAACATCACAGCCAGATAGTTCCTCAGAGCACTGGGCTTCAGAGTATCCTATATTCTCATGGTATCCCTAACCAGGCTGCACCGAGGGATGCTCTAGTTCACGACTGGACCCCAGGTCTCCCGTACACCTATCCTCCTGTTCCCCTAATTCTCAAGGTTCTGCAGAAAACGCAATGCGTGAGGACCTCTCTTATCCTTATTGTCCCTTTTTGGTCTCCTCTACCGTGGTTCCCCTTAATCGGGTCTCATCTGAAGTATCCCCATTGGTTACAGAATTCTCGATAGGATCTGATCTCCCTCATTTCGGGTCTTCCCAAATCTTTGGACCCTTCATCTAACCGCATGTTTTTTCCAATTCCATTGATTTTAAAATAGTCCAGGCTGGTGTCACCCATCAAGCATATTTATTTTAGCCTACCAGAAAGCATTCATGAAGGGGGTTTTCCTGCTTAACCACTGATTAAGGGTCCCTCGCCTCCTTGGGACCATACTTTAGTTTTGCAGTCTGACTAGTGGTCCTTTTGAGCTTGCTAGCTCCTGCAATCTCAAATTCTTGTCTTGGAAAATGGCCTTCCTGGTTGCTATAACTTCTGCTAGGAGATTTCTGACCTGCATGCTCTCTCCATTGCCCCTAATTATAAGATTTTTTTTACAAGGCAGAGTTTGTCAGGACAAATCTCTTTCTTACCCAAGGTTGCTTCTGAATCTAATCTAAACTAATGTGTTCAGCTAGCCGTGTTCTTTTCCAATTATTCCAATAAGGGGAAGTACATTCTGCATACTTTGGGTGTACACAGACAATTACTGTTCTACCTGCATAGGACCAAAGGATTTTGCAAGTCAGAACAGCTGTTTGTAACTTTTTCCCTGAACAGACATGGTCTCCCGGTTTCTAAGGTTACTATTTCTAAATGGATTTCTAGCTGCATCTCCACAATGTACGACAGTGGACAGCTTGAGGTTTCAGAAAGAATCAGGGCTCATTCTACGAGGTCTGTGGCTATTTCCTCAGCCTTTTGGGCCAAATTTTCTGTTGACATTTGTGCTGCTGCCACTTGGTCTAATCCTCACACCTTTCTATCTCATTCCAAGCTGGATTTGATTTCTAGGGGCATGGCTTGCTTTGGCTCCACAGTGCTTCGACATGTCCTTCCTTGAGGCCTCCCAGGGTAAATGGTAGCTGGGGACTCTGACCCTATGGTGATGAATGGCATGGATAACGTCAGATAAAGTTATGTACTTACCATAACTTGGTATCTGTGTTATCCTGTGTCATTCATCACATTTCTCTTCTGCTGTACTCCTACCTTGTTGGATCTTGGAGGAAGTTGGAATGTTTTTCCTTGAGTCTCAGACTCTTTCCTTCCAGTTTTGCAGGAGCAGCCTTTAGGAATGTTAGTAAACTCTATCTGGGAGTTAGAGGACAGTAGGGCATTGTGGGAGGGGGAGGAGCTAGAGCCTTGGATCCGTCTGTTGTATGTTGCAGGCTCGGATCTGATATCTGATCATTGATCCTATGGTGATGAATAATGATATAGGATAACACAGATGGCAAGTTATGGTGACTGCATAACTCTTTTTAAACTATGTTACAGTAAGCAAGGACAGTTTTAAATCAAGTATGTAGATGTTCTGATGTTGACTACATGGTAATATGCCTGTCGATAAATGGAAACATTAGGTGACAAAAATGCACATATCCCAATTTTTGTAGCTTTAACAACTCTGTTAATTAGGGCATAAATTTAAAAATGTCTTTTACTACTGGAATAATCTTATCGCTGACTTTGGTAAGAACCCAAGTATTAAAGTTGCCTTTGGGCTCAAATTGTCTGAGCACAAACTGTAAAAATAAGTACACGCCTGAAAATCTAAACTAATCTAGTTCACTTAATATTCCTTGAATGAGGAGTTGTGTAGATTATAAGAAGCTGCTTCACTGGATAAACATGGCACGCGTCTTATTTCTGAGATCATGCAGTCACCATGGGAAGAAAGAGCAGTATAGTTCATGACTGTGTTCTTGATGGGGAGGGGGATTGCTGTAGCGGAACACAAGAGCATCTTCCAGAAAACAATCACAGAATTTAGGAGGTGCCTTTCAACCAGAAAGGTACACAAACCAACAGGCAGGCAACCGAGATTTCCAGTTCCCGACAAGTACATAAATGAGGTAAAGCAAATGCTGCCGTTACTAGAAATCAAAGGAATGCCTTGTCAACAACTGAAGTTATTGTCAAAACGGTGAAATATCTCTAATTCAGATTTATAACATCCACAAGTTGGAATAGATGTATAAATTCAATTCCAACATCATAGCCAGTGCCGTTCCGCTAATAAAGCCATGAAGCAGGCTTACCTAGAAAATCATGGTTTCTGATCTGCTAGACGAATGTTTGTCAAAAAGCAGCTCATTTGTGCTGCATTAAGTCTGTTCAGATTGGTTTGATGTGCTGCCAAGTTTCTATTTTCAGATTTTAGTTCCTTTTAATTCATCCCAAATAATCGGTGGGCAGTTGCAGGCAGTTAACACAAGTGATAGAATCAGTAAAGCAGAATGGCCTCAAACTCCAGCTGCATTGGCCTGAAGTCAGCAAGCAAAAATTAGCCCTGTCAGAAGTCTGTACTATATTCAGTAACAGCAGTTTGTGTACAATAATGTCAGCCAAACATCTCCCATAACTGCTGCTGTCCTAGCACTGTTAAATGCCAACAGACATAAGCATATCTGCCAAAGTATTAAGCCATACATTCTGGGAACATAACTTTCTAGAAATGTCTCAAATGACAGTGAAGTGCTGCTGTAATGCCACTGGGGAGCCAGAGTCCATTGCCATGATTTGATTATTTTTAGCCATCAGATTGCACCTTCACAAATTCTACTAAATTGTTCTTCCTCTGTGAAAACATGGATCTCGTAACTAATTCTTAATCCTTCATATAATGTGTACAGATTTTTTTTGAGCAATGAACATTTTTTTTTCAGTTTAACGTACAATATAATCCCCACATATTGTATATTTTGGCACTGATTCCTGATATAACCATATATTTATAAAGTAATAAAGTAGCCTCATGTCATGCAGTCAATTTATACATTGGGTTATCGGTAACTTGCCATTGATGTCCTTCAAGGATGCATCTGCAGTCCTTACAAATGGGTTGTCCGTCAGGCAGTGATTCCAAAGTCTGGGTCTGGCCTCTGGTGTCGCACTTCACCCGGCGTCATAGCTGCAGTTCTTGGTATAAAGGCATCAGCCCAGCAGAAGCTGTTCGCAAGTGCCGGTCAGATCCAGAGATTACTACTACCGAATACTACAGACTTCTAAAAGCTAAGTACCCTGTCAGAAAAAGTGAATAACTGTTTAACGAAACAAATACCTCATAAAGATTTCCACTCTTACTGCTTACCTTGTTTAGGCCCAGACCACTTAATGCAGCAGCTTGTTTAGCCTGTGCTTTTTCAACCGCTCAGATTTTGCGTGATATACGCCGCGTCGGACCTCCCGACTTCTGAAGTTTTTAAAGAAAGCAAAGGACCGACATCAACCGAGCAAACGGTTTTATCTTCAGCGAATCCATGACTACTACCGAGGCCCTTCTAACCTGGTTGAATCTGAAATTCAACCTGCTACTGTGGTTTCACAAGAATTATCGGACACCATCCCTTTGGATGTTTCAACCCCTGCACGTGGTGCTGCTAGGCCGCCTGCAGCCATGTCCATATTTGCCAGGGCTAAAGCAGCCAAAACTTCTAAGTCTGTGCCTGTTAAGCCCCTCCAGGCCCAGTTCCAGTTCCCAAATGCTCACTCTGGCAGAGGATCTCATCTCTTTAATAAGGGATCCCAACCTCATCCAGACAGGGCCTCTCAACCTCATCCAGAAAGAGACCTAGAGCAGAGCCCCTGAGCCAGTGTCCTCAGATGATTCTTCTGATGATACAGACAATACAGACCATCCAGAGGCTCCTTTTTCTCCTTATGAAGACTCGATGCTGAGGAATCGATCCTTCTGCCTCTCCACCAGAGGAATTTTCCTTTGGGGAAACCTTACATGCCATGAGAGCAATTCCAATGGCAGGGGCAAGATTTCTCAGATTCAAGGAAAAGGCTTAGGACTTTTGCATTTACCACAACATAGGCCTTTAGCTATACCTCCAGTTCTTCCTGTTGTAGATGATGCATTTAATGATGCTTGCACTGCTCCTGATACTTTGCCTCCAGCCCCTGCTAAGCCCGATAGGTTCTACAGGGTCCCGGACACACATCACCATTTATACAAGGCTCTTTTGCAGATCCCGAGACTATCTCCCAGGGCCCTAAGGCAGTAGCCCCGACTCAGTTAAAACCCTCCCCTCTGAAAGGGAATCCAGGTCCTTAGAGATGGGGTCTCTGCTACTCTCTCAGCTAGGGCATTGGACTGTCAGTTTATGATCCAATACCAGGAGTTTATGCTTGATCGGTTAACTAAGAAACTGTCCTCTGATGATTCTTTAGATAAGAAATATGTTCTAGAAATGGTGCATAACATTCAGCAGGTTAGTAACCATTCTTTAAAATGTGGCTATGATGCACTGGAGGCTTCCTTTAGATCAGCCATGACTGGCACAGTTATAAGAAGGCATGCATGGTTGAAAGAACAGGTCTTGCCGGATCATGTTAAAGCAAAACTAATAGATGCTCCTATGGATAAGGTCAGTTTATTTGGTTCCCCTGCTCAGCAGGTACTGAAGAAAATGGAAGAGAAGGCAAAATCTGTACAAACAGTGAAAGATTTCACAGGTTCAGCCTCCAAGGTTTAGCAGGAACTGGCCTTCCAAAAATTGGTCCTTTCCAGACTCCTCTAAAACACAGAGAGGCAGGAATAGGCATTCAAGAGGCAGAAATCAATCCAGAGGAGGTGCCTACAGGGGCCAGTGGCAAGGTAACAACCAGCGAGGCACAGACACAACTACTACCACTGCAACAGGACAATCACAGTGACTTGGCTCTGACACCTACCAGGGAACAAATAGCAGCACCCGAAAGTTAGCCTTATTTTCAAAAACTGGCACTAAATCACAAAGAGACAAGTGGATTTTGCAAACTATAGACCAAGGCTACAGGTTTCATTTCCATACTTTACCAGGAAAAGAGGAATGCCAAACCTACCACCAAATCAAAAGACAGAAGCTCTAAAACAAATAGCTCAATTAGCAAAGATGAGAGCTGTGGAAAGGTACCATCTATGGAACAAGGAAAGGATTTTACTCCAGACTATTCCTGGTACCAAGAAAAGAGAAAAATTGGAGGCCTATTCTCGACCTGTCCGCTTTAAACACATTCATCATTGTTCCAAAATTCAAAATGCTGACCCTACAGCAACTTCTTCCCATGCTGGGCAAGGAATATTGGCTGGTGACTCTAGATCTCAAGGAGGCATACCTGCACGTCCCCATACGACCAAATTGCAGAAGATACCTCAGATTTCTTGCAGGATCAGAGCATTATCAATTCTCAGCATTGCCCTTTGGCTTATCTACTGCGCCCAGAGTGTTCACGAAATGCCTGTCATCAGTAATCGCTCACTGCAGGCTTCAGGGAATCCAAATATATCCATACCTGGACGACTGCCTGATACAAGCGGACAACAAAAACAAGCTAACAGAAGACTTTCAAAGAGTCATTTGCTTACTGCAAGCCCTGGGATATACAGTCAATACAAAAAAAATCAAGACTGATACCATCCCAAAGAATAACCTTCTTAGGTGCAGAATTGGACACAGTAAAACAGATGGCATTCCTAACTGCAGAAAAACAAGAACAACTTCCTCTCTACTTCTTGGCATTAACAAAGCAGAACAAACTAACAGCAAGGAAGGTACTGCAGGCCTTGGGCTTCATGGCATCCTGCATAATCCTGGTCCCTCATGCCAGACTGCATATGAGAAAGCTACAGTGGTACCTGAAGAATTTATGGTCTCAACACAGGCACAGCCTAGAAACCAAATACCACTAATCCCATGCCTGAAACAAGAGTTCCTATGGTGGGCTCAGGCATGCCAGTCAAACAGGTTTGCCCTTCCACAGCATTCAACCAAGCCAAACCATCACAACGGACGCCTCAGTCCTCGGTTGGGGGGCCCACATGCTGGACAAGTGCATACAAGGCTTATGGACTCCAGATCAGCTGCACCTGCACATAAATCAAAAGGAAATGCTGGCAGTAAAACTAGCAATCCAGAATTTCAGACCACTCCTCCAAGAAGGGCAGTTGATGATAAGGACAGACAACACCACAGTCATGTGGTACATCAACAAACAGGGAGGCACTCATTCATACTCTCTATGCCGGATGGCACTGGACCTATGGAATATGGCTCTGAGCTACAACATTCAGTTACAAGCAATTTTGTACCGGGAAAAAAACATCCTAGCAGACATATTAAGCAGAACTACCTCGGATGCTCACGAATGGATGCTACACCCAGACATCTTCAAGGTCATCACAAGAAATGGGGACTGCCACAAATAGACCTATTCGCATCCCCACTCAATCACCAGCTCAAGAAATTCTGCACAAGGACGTACCACCCACTTGCTTGGAAGGTGGACTCTATCCTTCAGTTGGAAAGGCCTGACAGCATATGCATTCCCACCTCTTCCTTTGATGCACAAGGTGCTAATAAAAATCAAAGAGGAAGGCCCAAGGATCATTCTAATAGCCCCAGATTGCCCAGGACAAAATTGGTACCCATTACTGAGGAGCATGTCTCGGGGAAAATGTGGACACTACCCTGATTCCTTTGCTGTTAACTCAGAGCTACAACACCCTGCATTCAAACCTGAAAACTCTGCAGCTGACTGCCTGGAACATTACATAAGAGCAACTAACCCAGATTTATCCCAAAGGGTTAAAGACATTATCCTTGAGGCCCGCAGACCTTCAACAAGAAGGAACTATGCAGGAAAATGGAAAAGGTTTCTCATTTGGAGTACTGAAAGGGAAAAGATGTGTCAAAGGTAGACATTGCCAACATCCTGGAGTATTTGGCAGAGCTTTTCCATACAGGCCTGTCCTATTCCTCCATCAAGATACATGCATCAGCTATTTCTGAAGAATACAGCTTCGATCCCCTGTCTTCTCATCCTCTACTCAGGCAGTTTCTGAGAGGAATTAAAATGTAAAACCTCCTAGGAAACCACCATTACCAGCATGGGACTTGAACTTTGTGCTAGAAAATTGACCCCCTTTCGAACCAGCAGCAACAGCGGATCTTCAACACCTATCCTGGAAAACTGCTTTTCTGCTGGCAATTACCTCAGCAAGAAGGGTTTCTGAGCTACAGGCTTTAATGGCAGTACAACCCTTCCTAATCTTCCATCAAGATAGTGTCCATGAGAACAAATCCTACATTTATGCCTAAGGTGGTATCCAGAGTGTCTTTAAACCAGGCTATCCACCTACCTACCTTCTTCCCCAATCCACAGAACAGGGGGGAAAGACTGCTGCATACTTTGGATGTACATAGACAGTTGCGCTACTACCTGGACAGAACCAAGGGCAATAGAAAAACTTTCCAGCTTCTGGTAGCATATGCAACAGGAAGGGAAGGAAAAGCAATTTCAAAACAGACATTCTCCAAGTGGATAGGAAATTGCATCAGATTCTGTTACTCCTACCATGGAAAGCAAACTCCACAGAACATAAGGCCTCATTCTACAAGGGCTACAGCCACTACCACAGCTTTCTTACGAGGAGTGGCTACCAAGGACATTATAGAGGCTGCTACTTGGACCTCCGTGCATACATTTGCCAAGCATTATAACTTACCTTTATACTCTAGATCCCGAGCAGGGTTTGCCACTGCTGTTTTGCAAGGGATCCTAACTACACCATAATTTCTTCTTCCTCCTCCCTAGTTTGGCTATGGTATTCTACCCATTTGTAAGGACTGCAGATGCATCCTTGAAGGACATAGTACAGTTTTGTACCTACCATAAATGTAGATGTCCGAACAGGAATGCATCTGCAGTCAGGATTACCCTCCTTCCCTCTGTGGTATTCCTAGGGTATTTGCCCATCTAATAGCTAGCTGGGGATCTCTTATGGTGTATTTGTTTGTATATATGTACATACATGCTTATTTTTGTGTTTGCCTTCTACTATTTGGAAACATTGGCATTTATCCAAAATTTAGCTATCCAAGAGGGCAACTGGCATCTGGGGCAAGAAACACTGAGGAAAATGGCGTCGGCTGATGCCTTTATACCCGAAGAACTGCAGCTATGACGTCGGGTGAAGTGCGACACCAGCCGAGGCCAGACCCAGACTTTGGAATCCGGCCGACCGAAGGGCTGCCTGACGACAGGACAACCCATTTGTAAGGACTGCAGATGCATTCCTGTTCGGACATCTACATTTATGGTAGGTACAAAACTGTACTTTAGGCCAGTGATGTGGTGTAGGGGGATATATCCCTAGCTGCAGCCCAGACGACCTGCGTTTGCTTAGTGTCTTAGGTGTTGGAGTTGCAGGTATGAAGGGATGGGCATGCCCATCTGGGGGAGGGGTGTTCGCCCTTACATTCCCTGCAGGGAGGCATGATCCACAGAGGGGTATTAGCACTCTGATGTAACATGTGGATGGATGGGGGGCATACCAAGGGGCAGATCATAAATGAAAAAAAAAATCCCCTGATCGAAGCAGTCAACCCCCAGACCACTAGGTATTCCACCATTCCATTTGGTGTCTGATGATTTTGAGAACTTCTTTCCACCCAGACTCCCTTCCCCCCACACCAAGGATGCCAGATCGGTTTTACATAGCACTTCTCTCAAATCTCTACAAGAATCCCTAAGCTGTACCATCTGTAGTGCCCACTGAAGCCACTAAAGGTGCACCTAAACCTGTACTAGATATCACGTCTATATCACATTATCGAAAGTTTACTTAATCAAATCAATAAAGGTCGAACTTTATTGATCGATTTAAGTAAAACATTGAATAACGTAACAAAAAAAAGCTAAATGGTGTGGGTAGGGGGCAAGCCACCCTGCACCACCCACACACCCCTACTTAAATATACCAACTCCGAGACCGCACTACATTGAGGTAAATGGAAATCTCCCCTTACTGAGATTTCTGTTTACTTGCATGATGTTCTTCACTTTCAATATTGTCGTGCCGACGATATCAGACTCTATTGTCAGCTTACGACAACGTGAAGTAGATCCTAGACATCCCATACCAATGACAGGGAAAGTAGACTACTGGACAGGTTTGGGGAAAAAAGACCAGCACATCTGCTACCCTATCTATGAGGGCTCTTAACCATCAAATCCCCATGTTAAAATACCTCAAGTTCTTGCAACAACAAATTCTTGAAAAAGCAGAGGTCATTGCAGATGAATCCCTGCTAAAGGGCATACAGGAGACTGCTAGAACTGCTCTGCAAGTCTCCAGGCATTCCCTGAAGTGTGGTATGATGTACAAGATGCTACTGGCTCTAGCATCGGGAAGCATGCTTGGCTTAGGACATGGCCACTTTATGATCAAGTAAAGCCTGAGCTTTTGGATACCCCTTTGGATAAAGAGTTCCTTTTTAGGTCTCCTGCAGACAAGGTTTTTGAAAAAGTGGACAAGAAAGGAAAACAGCCTTAAAAGGAATTTTTTTTGTTCCCAACCCCTAGATGTAACGGAAATTGCCCTTTCAAATCTTTCTTTGCCACCCAGGCAAGATGGGGGGGGGCTCCCCTCTCTAAATGACAAGACAGTCTAGATGATGTCCGCCTGAGCAGCACTGCAGGCCTAGGGTGAATATTCTAAACAGAGAACAACCCCCCCTTCCAGTTCCACTTGTAGGAAGACTATTTTCCTGTCTGCATCTGTAGAACCTCCCCACGTCTGACCTGTGGGTAACAAGCATTGTAGAAAATGGTGCTTCATCCAGGTCAGAGTGTGACCTCCCTTTTTAAGGATACCAAAGCCTTCAAAGGGCCAGGAAGTTCTCCTTCCACCCATCCTGCAAGAGCTTTTACAACAGAGATCCATCTAACCAGTCCATGCAGGGGAAGAGGTGGCTTAGGTTTCTGTTCATTATTTTTCCTAGTACTAGGAAAGGAAGTTACTTGGAGACCAATTTTAGACCTCTCCAAGTTAAACAAGTTCCTAAACATTCCCAAGGTCAAAATTCTGACCCCAGAGAAGCTGCTGCTCACGATCTTTCCATGAGCATACATGGTTACAGTAGACCTGAAAGATGCCTATCTTCACATTCCTATAGCAAAGGAACACCAAAGTTACCTTCAGTTTATAGTACCAGTTTCCCACTACCAATTCTGTGCTTTACCATTTGGTTTGTCCACTTCAAGAATGTTCACCAAATGTCTAGCTCTAGTCATAGCCCACTGCATAGTGGTAAGAGTGCTCATATACCCCTACCTAGAAAATTGTCTCTTCCTGAGAAAAACTGTTCTGGAACTTCAAGCAGCCTTATGGACTACCGTGGACTGCTTTCAAGGGATAGGGCACATCCTCAATTTTTGTAAGGCCTGTCTCTAGCCCTAGACAAGAATCCTCTTCCTGGGCACATTGTTAGATTCCGTTTAACAGAAAGCCTTCTTACCCCAAGATAAGGTGGCCTTTCTGACAGAATTCTTACTCAGCCTACTGACAAAGCAGCCCGTCACAGCAAGGGAGCATGTGAGGCCCCTAGGGTTCGTGGCATCATTCATCTTAAAGATCTCCTTGGCAAAACTTTAAATGAGGAAACTTCAGTGGTTTCTGAAAAACGTCTCAGAGCAACACTGTCAATCCCTAGAAATGTAGGTAATTTCACCATGCCTCAGAAGAGAACAACTTTGGTGGAAAGACACCAAGTTGAATCCAGGTGCATTGTTTTCTCTACCAGATACAGACAAGGTAATCCAGCACAGACTGTTCCTAGGTAGCACACTTGCACCTCTTAAAGGTGCAGGGGGCCTTGACACCAGACCAAAGCAAACTTCACATAAACCAACAAGAATTGCTGGCAGTTGGTCTAGTTATGAAAACCTTTCAAAGTTAACTGTACCAGGCACACTGCAGATTTGGCCAGACAGCACCACAGTCATATGTGGTACAGTTAATAAGGAGGAACTCACCCTTACCCCTCTGCAGCCTAGCAATAAACATTTGTCTCTTGATACAACAATTGCAGTTGCCTGTGATAACATCTTGCATCCCAGACCAGAACAACACCTTAGCAGATTCATTGAGCAGGGAAGTTGTAGACCCCATTGAGTAGATGCTAAAGCGGGAGATCTTCGTATACCTCACCCATCTATAGTGGGCTCCCAGTATAGACCTGTTTGCCAACCACAACAAGGAGCTTCTAAGATTTTGCTCAAGAACTCAACAAGCAGGAATATGGAGAGCAGTTGCCTTTTCCTTCAAGTGATGCAAGAAAGTGCTCCTCCCCAATGCCTTTTCCCACCCTTTTTCTTGATACCCAGGGTACTGCCAAAAGTGAGGGCAGACAAGTGAAGCATGATTTTCTTATCCCCCTTCTGGCCAAGGCAACACTGGATGTCCTTCAAGGATGCATCTGCAGTCCTTACAAATGGGTTGTCCTGTCGTCAGGCAGCCCTTCGGCCGGATTCCAAAGTCTGGGTCTGGCTTCGGCTGGTGTCGCACTTCACCCGACGTCATTGCGGCAGTTCTTCGGGTATAAAGGCATCAGCCGACGCCATTTTCCTCAGTCTTTCTTGCCGCGTCTAAGCAGAAGCTGTTCGGAAGGGCCGGTCGGTCAGATCCAGAGATTACTACTACCGAATACTACGTCGAAGACTGCTATAAAGCTAAGTACCCCGTTGGGGACTCTTTCTTGCCTCAGCCGATGTCAGAGAAAGTTAATAACTGTTTATCTTGTGGGAAACAAATACCTCATAAAGATTTCCACTCCTATTGCATTCATTGTTTAGGCCCAGACCACGACGTAGCAGCTTGTCTAACCTGTGCTTCTTTTAACCGGCGGACACTTAGACGTCGCTCGGACTTTGCTGAACAGATTTTCGGCTCCGATTTTGCCTACATTATGCCGTCGAATCCTCCGACTACGCAAATAACCAAAAAGCGCAAAGAAAAGGACCGACACTCGCGGTCCGCGGTTTCGGCTGAAACCGCGTTTAAGCAAAACACGAGTGTCTCTGTTTCGGCCGAAACCGAGCAAGCGGTTCTTCCTTCAGCCGATAACTTGCCTTCTACCGAGGCCTCTTCCATCCTGGTAGAAACGGCTTCTGAAATCCAGCCTTCTGTTGCGATTTCACAGGATTTATCAGACACCATTCCCCTAGATATTTCTACCCCTGCACGTGGAGCTGCTAGGCCTCCTCCAGCTATGTCTATTAAGGCCTTTGCCAGGGCTAAAGCAGCCAAAATTTCAAAACCTGTGCCTGCCAAGCCCCCCTCTCACAGGCCCAGCACCAGCTCCCATATGCTTTCTTTGGCAGAGGATCTCATCTCTTTAATTCGGGATCCCAGCCTCATCCAGACAGGGCCTCTCCTCCTCCAGAAAAGAGGCCTAGAGCAGAGCCCCTGAGCCAGTAGCCACAGATGATTCCTCTGATGATTCAGAACATACAGACCCTCCTGAGGCTCTTATTCTCCTTGAAGACTCTGATGCTGAGGAGTCCATCCTTCAGCCTCTCCTCCTGAGGAATTTTCCTTTGGGGAAACCTTGCATGCTATGAGGGAACAATTTCAGTGGCAGGGCCAAGATTTCTCAGATTCTAGAAAAAGGCTTAGGACCTTACTACACTTGCCACAGCATAGGCCTTTAGCTATTCCTCCAGTTCTATCTGTTGTTGATGATGCATTTAATGATGCTTGCACTACTCCTGATACTTTACCTCCTGCTCCTGCTAAGCCAGATAGGTACTACAGGGTCCCGGACACTCCGGCTCCTGCTAAGCCAGATAGGTACTACAGGGTCCCGGACACTCATCACCACTTATATAAGGCCCCTTTTGCAGATCCAGAGACTATCTCCCAGGGCCCTAAAGCTGTAGCAGCTACTTCTTCTAAAAAACCCCTCCCCTCTGAAAGGGAATCCAGGTCCTTAGAGAGATGGGGTAAAAAAGTTTACACCTCTGCTACTTTGTCAGCTAGAGCTTTGAACTGCCAATTTCATATGATTCAATATCAAGAGTTTATGCTTGACCAGTTGTCTAAAAAGCTGTCCTCTGAAGAATCTTTAGATAAAAAGTATGTTCAAGAAATGTTACATAACATACAGCAGGTTAGTAACCATTCTTTAAAATGTGGCTATGATGCACTGGAGGCTTCCTTTAGATCAGTCATGACTGGCACAGTTATCAGGAGGCATGCATGGTTGAAAGAGCAGGCATTACCAGACCATGTCAAATCTAAGCTTTTGGATGCACCTATGGACAAGGTCAATTTATTTGGTGCCTCCGCACAGCAGGTACTGAAAAAGATGGAAGAGAAAGCAAAATCTGTGCAAAGAGTAAAAGATTTCTTACAAGTTCAACCTCCAAGGTTTAGCAGGAATTGGCCCTCCAAGAATTGGTCCTTTCTGGACTCCTCTAAGGCAGAAAGAGGCAGGAATAGGCGCTCTAGAGGCAGAAACAAATCCAGGGGTGCCTACAGGGGTCGCCAATGGCAGGGTAACAACCAACGAGGCACAGATACAGCCACCACCACTACAACAACTCAATCACAGTGACTTGGCGGTGGCACCGCCTACCAGGGAACAACTACAAGCACCCTTAGGCGGAAAGCTAACATTATTTTCAAGAAACTGGCACTGCATTACAAGAGAAAAATGGATTTTGCAGACTATAGACAAAGGTTACAGGTTCCATTTCCATACACTACCAGGAAAGAGAGGAATGCCAAACCTACCACCTCCTCAAAGGGCAGAAGCTCTAAAACAAATATCTCAATTATTAAGAATGCGAGCTGTGGAAAAGGTACCATCTATGGAGCAAGGAAGGGATTTTACTCCAGGCTCTTCCTGGTACCAAGAAAAGAAAACAAATGGAGGCCTATTCTAGACCTGTCCGCTCTAAACACATTCCTCATTGTTCCAAAATTCAAAATGCTGACCCTACAGCAGCTTCTTCCCATGCTGGGCAAGGAGTCTTGGCTGGTAACTCTAGATCTCAAGGAGGCATACCTGCACGTCCCCATAAGACCAATTTGCAGAAGATACCTCAGATTTCTTGCAGGATCAGAGCATTATCAATTCTCAGCATTGCCCTTTGGCTTATCTACTGCGCCCAGAGTGTTCACGAAATGCCTGGCATCAGTAATCGCTCATTGCAGACTTCAGGGAATTCAAATCTATCCCTACCTGGACGACTGCCTGATACAAGCGGACAACAAAAACAAACAGAAGACTTACAAAGAGTCATCTACCTGCTACAAGCCCTGGGATATACAGTCAATACCAAAAAGTCAAGGCTGATTCCATCCCAAATAATAACCTTTCTGGGAGCAGAACTGGACACATCAAAACAAATGGCATCTCTAACTGCAGAAAAGCAAGAGCAACTTCCTCTCTATTTCTTGGCATTAACAAAGCAGAGCCATCTAACTGCAAGAAAAGTGCTACAAGCTCTAGGCTTCATGGCATCCTGCATAATACTGGTCCCTCATGCCAGGCTTCATATGAGAAAGCTACAGTGGTACCTAAAGAATTTGTGGTCTCAGCACAAGCACAGCCTGGAAACCAAAATTCCAATGATCCCATGCCTGAAACAAGAGTTCTTATGGTGGGCTTAGGCCTGTCAATCAAACACAGGACTGCCCTTCTGCAAAAGTCAACCAAGACAAACTATCACGACAGATGCCTCAGACCTCGGTTGGGGGGCACACATGATGGACAAGTGCATTCAAGGCCTATGGAATCAAGACCAACTGCATCTGCACATAAATCTAAAAGAAATGATGGCAGTAAAATTGGTAATCCAGGCATTCAGACCTCTTCTCCAAGAAGGCCAGTTGTTAAGGACAGACAACACCACAGTTATGTGGTACATCAACAAACAGGGAGGCACACACTCATACCCCCTATGCCGGCTGGCACTGGACCTATGGGATGTGGCTCTGAGCTACAAATTTCAGTTACAGACAATTTATGTACCAGGGAAGGAAAACATTCTAGCAGACATATTAAGCAGAACTACAACAGATGCCCACGAATGGATGCTGCATCCGGACATCTTCGAAACCATCACAAGACAATGGGGATTACCACAAATAGACTTGTTTGCATCCCCATACAACCACCAGTTGAAGAAATTCTGCACAAGGACTTACCACCCACTTGCTTGGAAGGTGGACTCCCTATCCTTCAGTTGGAAAAGCCTGACAGCATACGCATTCCCACCACTTCCTTTGATGCACAAGGTGCTTCTCAAGATCAAAGAGGAACGTCCGAGGATCATTCTGATAGCCCCAGACTGGCCAAGACAACATTGGTATCCACTGCTGAGGAGCATGTCCCGGGAACAAATATGGAAACTGCCCCTGATCCCATTACTGCTGACACAGAACAACTACAACATTCTGCATCCAAACCTAAAAACTCTGCAGCTAACTGCCTGGAACATTACATAACAGAAATTAACCCAAATTTATCCCAAAGGGTTAAGGACATAATCCTGGAAGCTCGTAGACCTTCAACAAGAAAGAATTATGCAGCAAAATGGAAAAGATATCTCATCTGGAGTGCTGCAAAGGGGCAAGATGTGACACTGGTGAACATAGCCAACATCCTGGAGTACTTGGCGGAGCTCTTCCATACAGGCCTGTCCTATTCCTCCATCAAGATACATGCATCAGCTATTTCAGCACAATACAGCTTGGATCCTCCTGTCTTCTCGCATCCTCTGCTCAGACAGTTTCTGAGGGAATTAAAATGTAAAACCTCCCAGGAAACCTCCATTGCCAGCATGGGACTTGAACTTTGTGCTAGAAAAACTGACTCTACCTCCTTTCGAGCCAGCAGCTACAGCAGACTTGCAATACTTATCCTGGAAGACTGCCTTCCTGCTGGCAATAACTTCAGCAAGAAGGGTCTCTGAACTACAGGCATTAATGGCAGTACAACCCTTCCTGATCTTCCATCAAGATGGTGTCCATGAGAACAAATCCTACATTTATGCCTAAGGTGGTATCCAGAGTCTCTTTAAATCAGGCTTTCCACCTTCCTACATTCTTCCCCAATCCACAGAACAGGGGAGAACAGCTCTTACATACCTTGGATGTACACAGGCAATTACGCTACTACCTGGACAGAACAAAAAACAATAGAAAAACTGACCAGCTTCTGGTAGCTTATGCAACAGGAAAAGAAGGAAAACCAATTTCTAAACAGACAATCTCCAAATGGATAGGAAATTGCATTAGATTTTGTTACTCCTACCGTGGAAAGAAAACTCCAGAGAACATCAGACCTCACTCCACAAGGGCCACAGCCACTACCACAGCTTTCTTACGAGGAGTGGCTACCAAGGACATTATAGAGGCTGCTACTTGGACCTCCGTGCATACATTTGCCAAGCATTATAACTTACCTCTATACTCTAGATCCCGTGCTGGTTTTGCCACTGCTGTTTTGCAAGGGATCCTGACTACACCATAATCTATTCTCATTACCTCCTCCCCTAGTTTAGCTATGGTATTCTACCCATTTAGGGACTGCAGATGCATCCTTGAAGGACATAGTACAGTTTTGTACCTAACATAAATGTAGATGTCCGAGAGGAATGCATCTGCAGTCAGGATTACCCACCCTCCTTCCCCTCTGAGGTACTCCTAGGGTACTTACCAATCTTCAGCTAGCTTGGGGGGGATCTATTATGGTGTATTTGTTTGTATATATGTACATACTTGTTTATTTTGTGTGTTTGCTCTCTACTATTTGGAAACTTTGGCATTTATCCAAATTTAGCCAACCAAGAGGGCACCTGGCATCTGGGGCAAGAAACACTGAGGAAAATGGCGTCGGCTGATGCCTTTATACCCGAAGAACTGCCGCAATGACGTTGGGTGAAGTGCGACACCAGCCGAAGCCAGACCCAGACTTTGGAATCCAGCCGACCGAAGGGCTGCCTGACAACAGGACAACCCATTTGTAAGGACTGCAGATGCATTCCTCTCGGACATCTACATTTATGGTAGGTACAAAACTGTACTTTACAGCACCTGTTAGGGTTATTCCACCATGGAGTCTTACTCCAGTATTAAGGTTCACGCTTCAGCTCTCTGTGCTTGCCCGCCCCCCTCGTCTGGTTCCACCCCCACATGAAGCTTTTTCTCAAAGGGGTCATACACCCTTGACCCTCCCCTAAAGGAAAAAACCCTATCCCTGCCTGGGATTTAAACTATGTTTTAGAGAAGTTAACTTTGCCACCTTTTGAGCCAGCAGCAACTGTTCCTCTAAAGATGCTCACTTGAAAGACCACCCTACTCATAGCTGTCATTTCAGGCAGGCTGGTCTTAGAGCTACAAGCTTTGATGTGCAAGAAACCCGTCTGTTTATTTCACAGGGACAGCATTACCTTCAGAACTAATCCACCCTTTAAGCCTAAAGTAGTGCCCTAGATTTCGTTGAACCAAACTGTTCATTTACCAGTGATCTTCCCTAACCCATAGAATAAAACTGAGCAAATCTTGTACTCCCTGGATATATACACCCAACAGATCGGGTATCACTAGACAGGATAAAATTCCCTACCAGAGCAGACCGACTATTGGTGGCATTTATAGATGGAAAAGAAGGCAAGCCAATCTCCAGACTCACTCTGAATGGATAGCCAACTGCATCACCATTCCTATCTGACTAAGCCCAGTATCAACCCATGTCAGGGCACACTCCATCCGACTCGGTGCAGCCACCACTGCCTTCCTCAAATGTGTTTCTGCATAAGCTGTCCTGGAAGCTGCCACATAAGACATCTGGCCACACTTTTAATAATTACTACCATTTAGCCATCTCCTCCGGGGATAAGGCTGGGTTTGGAACTGCTATTCTACAAAACCTGCACTCTCTGGGGCTAACGAAAAGTCTACACTCCCAACTTGTAGCTTTGGGAGTTCTCCCAGTTTTTGTTTGACATTTGTTGACTGGGATAGTCTGACTGACTTGCTGCCCTTTTTCAGCAGAGGTCTTGAGAGAAAAGCTCCACAATACAAAATATTGAAGTACAAAAAGATTATGTAGTGGCTATTACAAGTAGGGAGTAACACTTACGTAGACATTTGCAAAACAAGTAAAGATGCTTTAGTAGTTGAGACAGTGTAATAGCAAGAATCTGGTAGTAACATTATTGTACGGTCAATGGACAACTGAGCCAGTTAAAGGCAGTTAGTTACCAGAGCTGTAGAATTTTATTGAGAGCCAAGGTTATAGAGGATGCAGGAGGCTGTAGGTTAAAAGTACAGAGTAGTATAGGAAATGGGTAGAAGTAGGGAGAGTATGATGTAATAAGATGAGTCAACTGTAAGGGATGAGGTGGACCTAAGAGAGGTAAAGAAAGTAAGGTAAGGGGGGGGGGACAGGGACAGGGAAGGAGATTCAGGTAGGATGATTACAGTGACAGATCCCAGTGTTGGAAAGGTGTTTTTTGAGACCTTTCTTAAACTCGTGGACCGGGGTAATATTTCTGAGGGTCACGGGAAGCTTGTTCCATGATAGAGTGGAGAAGTAACTGTATAGATTTTGGCCAGTAGTTTTTTTTAGGTTTATGTACCTGTAGGAGACATTAATCAGAGCTTTGTAGAAGTCGAGGGGGAGTATAAAGGGAAACAAGTGAGGAGATGTTAGGGCAGGATGAGGGCTTGTTGAGATTAGACTGGATTATGAGAAGTTAAGTAAGCAAGAGCTGGTGAGGAAACTCCCAGCAAGTTGAGTGTCCTAAGGGTATGACAGTGGTGGGTTTTGGACAGAAGGATTGGTGGCAAATTGAGCAACTTTACTATAGGTGGTTTTGAGAGTAGTGAGCACTGTAAGTTTGTGAGGATTTGAGAGCTGTAGAAGAGGATGGGGCGAAGGCAAGTTTGAGCACGTGAGATTCTGGAGTCAGCTGTGAGGAACCATTTGATGTCCTTCAAGGATGCATCTGCAGTAATCACATATGGGTTGTCCTGCCTCAGGCAGCCCTTCGGTCGGCCGGATTCCAAAGTCTGGGTCTGGCCTCGGCTGATGTCGCACTTTCCCCGACGTCAGAGCGTCTGGGGCATAAAAGCATCAGCAGACGCCATTTTCCTCAGTCTGTCTTGCCGCGTGGTGCCCGAAGCAGAAGCAGTTCGCAAGTGCCGGTCGGCCAGCTCCTGTGATTCAGCTACCGAAGACTTCGAAAAGCTAAGTACCCCGTTGGGGACTCTTTCTTGCCTCAGCCGATGTCAGATAAAGTTAATAATTGTTTAACTTGTGGGAAACAAATACCTCATAAGGATTTCCACTCTTACTGCCTCCCCTGCCTAGGCCTAGACCACGACATTTCGGCCTGTTCAGCCTGTGCTTCCTTCAACCGACGAACTCTTAGACGTCGGTCGGAGTTTGCAGAGGAATTCTTTGGGGCTAGTTTTGCTTACAAGATGCTGTCGGAGACTCCGACTTCGCATTTAGTTAAACGGAAGGACAAGGACCGACACGCGGGGCGCGGTTTCGGCTGAAACCACGGTCAGGCCTACTGCGAGTGTCTCGGTCTCGGCTGAAACAGAGTCCTTGGTACTTCCGACTACCGAAACCGCACAACCGACTACCTCGGCCCCGGAGGCCCCGGCCGAGTCAGTTATTGAATTACCTTCTGAAACTGGTGTCCAGGAACCTTCCGACACTATTCCTTTAGACAAGTCTACTCCTGCACGTGGTGCAGCCAGACCTCCTGCATCCATGTCCATTAAGGCTTTCTCTAGGGCTAAAGCTGCTAAACTTACTAAAGCTTTGCCTCCCAAGGTTACCTCTCAGAGACCTTCTACTGGCTCACAGATTCTTAGCTTAGCAGAGGATCTTATCTCCTTAATTAGAGGTTCTCAACCTCATCCGGACAGGGGCTCTCAACCACCTCCAGACAAAAGGCCCAGGGTTGAGCCCTCTGACCCCCAATCCTCAGATGAGTCCACTGATGGCTCTACTCTGTCAGACCACCAGGAGGAGGCTTATTCGGCCTACGAGGATTCTGATGCTGAAGAATCTATTCCCTCGGCCTCCCCTCCTGAAGAGTTTTCCTTTGGAGAGACATTACACTCTGAGAGAACATTTTCAATGGCAGGGTCAGGAATTCTCTGATTCTAGAAAGAGATTAAGGACCTTTTTACATTTACCTCAGCATAGGCCTTTAGCTATACCTCCTGTTTTGAATGTTATTGATGATGTGTACTCTGATGCTAGTACAGCCCCTGACTCTCTCCCTCCGGCTTCTGCCAAACCTGATAGGTACTACAGGGTCCCGGACTCGCATCTACACCTGTACAAGGCCCACTCTGCTGATCCAGAAACTATTTCCCAGGGCCCAAAAGGGGTTGCAGCTGCCTCTGCTAGGAATCCTTTACCCTCTGAAAGGGAGTCCAGAGCTTTAGGGAGATGGGGTAAGAAAGTGTATACTTCTGCAACTCTTTCCATGAGGGCATTAAATTGTCAATTTCATATGATACAGTACCAAGAGTATTTGTTAGATGAATTGCATAAGAAACTGTCTTCTTCTGAACCCCTTGATCGCAAATCCCTTCAGGATCTGGTACATAACTCCCAGCAGGTTAGTAACCATTTCTTGCAGTGTGGTTATGATGCATTGGAAGCTTCATGTAGGTCAGCTATGACAGGTGCAGTCATACGTAGGCATGCCTGGCTGAAGGAACAATCTCTGCCAGACCATGTTAAAGCTAAGCTTTTGGATGCTCCTATGGAAAAGCAAAAATTATTTGGTTCCACGGCTCGAGGTCTTAAAGAAATTTGAAGAAAAGGCAAAATCTGTGCAAACAGTCAAAGACTTTCTGCAAGTCCAACCACCGAGATTCAGCAGAAATTGGCCTACTAAGAATTGGTCCTTTCCAGACTCAGAGAGGCAGGAATAGGCATGCCAGAGGTAGAGGGCAAGCTTAGAGGCTCCTACAGAGGCCGTCAATGGCAGCCTCCCAACCAGAGAGGTAGTGCAGGAACTACAACTACTACACCAGGACAGACTCAATGACTTTGTTTTGACTCCGCCGTCCAGGGCTCAATTAGAAGCACCTTTGGGCGGAAAGCTTTCTTTATTTTCAAAAAATTGGCACAGCATTACAAGGGACACATGGACACTGCAAATAATAGACAAAGGATACAGGTTCCATTTCCACACATTGCCAAGAAGAAAAGGCATGCCAGACCTGCCACCAAATCAGAGGGCAGAGGCTTTGAAACAAATTTCCAACTTAATACAAATGAAAACTATAGAAAAGGTACCTCTTTCAGAACAAGGCCAAGGATTTTACTCCAGATTATTCCTTGTTCCAAGAAAAGAAAATCAATGGAGGCCTATTCTCGACTTGTCCGCACTGAATACTTACCTCATTGTGCCAAAATTCAAAATGCTGACTCTACAGCAACTCCTTCCCATGCTGGGCAAGGGGTCTTGGCTGGTGACTCTAGACCTCAAGGAGGCATACCTGCATGTCCCTATCAGACAAAGTTGCAGAAGACACCTCAGATTTCTTGCAGGGTCAGAGCATTATCAATTCTCAGCATTGCCCTTTGGCTTATCTACTGCACCCAGAGTATTCACGAAATGCCTGGCTTCAGTAATTGCACACTGCAGACTTTAGGGGATTCAAATTTACCCATATCTGGACGACTGCCTTATACAAGCGGACAACAAGCAAACTTTGTTAAAGGACTTGGATTATGCCATCCACCTACTGCAGGCCTTGGGATATACAATCAACATCCACAAATCAAGACTTGTTCCATCCCAAAGAATAATTTTTCTGGGTGCGGATCTAGACACAACCACCCAAATGGCCTTTCTCACAGAAGAAAAACAAAAACAACTACCGGATTACTTCAAGAATCTGACAAGACAAACTCAGCTGACTGCAAGGAAAATCCTGCAGGCCCTGGGTTACATGGCATCTTGCATTCTTCTGATCCCACAAGCAAGGCTGCATATGAGAAAATTACAATGGTACCTAAGGAGTTTATGGACTCAGCACAGTCACAGCTTAGAAACCTTGATCCCTTTCATTCCATGCCTCCAAAAGGAATTTCTGTGGTGGGCTCAAGCCTGCCAGTCAAACAGCGGGTTGCCCTTCAGCAAGCCAAGAGCCAACCAGACCATCACTACGGACGCTTCAGACCAAGGTTGGGGAGCACACATGGAGGGCAGATGTATCCAAGGGCTATGGTCACAAAGAGCTGCGCATGCACATAAACCAAAAGGAAATGCTGGCAGTGATACAAGCAATCGAGGCCTTCAAACTTTTTCTTCATCAAGGCCACCTACTCATAAGGACAGACAACACCACAGTTATGTGGTACATAAACGAGCAAGGAGGCACCCATTCCTACCCTCTTTGCAGACTGGCAATGAATCTATGGGAACTTTCCTTGAAACTCAATATACAGCTGCAGTCCCAGTTCGTGCCAGGGAAAGACAATATACTGGCAGACAGCTTAAGCAGAAATACCATGGATGCACATGAATGGATGCTGCACCCAGACATCTTCTTACTCCTAACACAATCATGGGGAAGGCCGGAAATAGATCTGTTCTCCTCCCCCCACAATCATCAACTGAAGAAATTCTGCTCAAGGACATACCACCCACAAGCATGGAAAGTGGACGCTCTCTCTTTCAGCTGGAAAGCTCTAACAGTGTATGCTTTTCCACCTCTCCCATTAATGACCAAGGTCTTACTGAAGATTAGGACAGAGCAGCCCAGAGTGATTCTGATAGCTCCAAACTGGCCAAGACAGCACTGGTACCCACTGTTGAAGAGCATGCCACAGACGAAACTGTGGCCTCTCCCCCTATGGCCACTTCTACTGACGCAGCACAATTTCAAGACTCTGCATTCCAACCTGAAAAGCTTGCAGCTAACTGCCTGGAAAATACCATGACTCCTCCTCAGGATAAGCTATCCCAGAGAGTGAAGGATATTATTATGGAAGCTTGACGGCCTTCCACAAGGAAGGCATATTCAGCAAAATGGAAAAGATTTCACACTTGGAACACAACAAAGGGCCTAGATGTGACAGTGATGAACATGGCACATATACTGGAATATTTGGCAGAATTGTTCCACAACGGCCTGTCTTACTCTTCCATTAAGATACACGCCTCAGCAATTTCAGCAGAATACAGTGGTAATCCACCTGTCTTCTCTCATCCTCTCCTGAGACAGTTTCTAAGAGGAATCAAAAACATCAATCCTCCAAGGAAACCACCTCTACCTACTTGGGACCTTAACTTCGTGTTGGGAAAACTAACACTTCCTCCCTTTGAACCAGCAGCATCTGCAGATCTTCAGTTTCTGTCTTGGAAAACTGCCTTCCTTCTGGCCATAATCTCAGCAAGAAGAGTATCTTACAAGCTCTAATGGCAGTACAGCCATTTCTTATCTTTCATCAGGACAGAGTTTCATTGAGAACCAATCCTACATTTATGCCAAAGGTGGTATCCAGGGTATCTTTGAACCAAGCTATTCACTTGCCTACATTCTTCCCACAACCACAAAATAAAGGGGAGAAACTTCTGCACACCCTGGACATACACAGACAGTTGTGCTACTACTTGGACAGAACTAAAAGTTACAGAAAGACTGACCAGCTGTTTGTAGCATATGCTGCTGGGGCACAAGGAAAAGCAATTTCCAAACAGATAATTTCAAAATGGATAGGAAATTGCATTCGTTTTTGTTACTCCTTTCATGGAAAAACTGTGCCAGCTGACATTAGACCTCATTCCACGAGAGCCACAGCCACCACCACAGCCTTCCTAAGAGGGTGGCTACCAAGGACATTTTAGAAGCTGCTACATGGAGCTCCGTGCATACATTTGCCAAGCATTACAATTTACCTTTATACTCCAGATCCAGAGCAGGCTTTGCTACGGCAGTCCTGCAGGGTATCTTAGCTACACCATTCTTTACTTAGTACCTCCACCCCCAGATTGGCTATGGTATTCTACCCATATGTGATGACTGCAGATGCATCCTTGAAGGACATAGTACAGTTTTGTACCTACCATAAATGTAGATGTCCGATAGGTATGCATCTGCAGTCAGGTTTACTCTCCCTCCTTCCCCTCTGTGGTATACTTCTTGGGTACTTAACCCTCTTATAGCTAGCTGGGGGGATCTATTATGGTGTATTTGTTTTTATAGTACTGTGCATGTTTGGAATTGTTTTTGCAATGCATATCTACAAATTTTAGCCTTCCTTAGAGGGCACCTGGGGCAAGAAAAACTGAGGAATGGCGTCGGCTGATGCTTTTATACCCCAGATGCTCTGACGTCGGGGAAAGTGCGACATCAGCCGAGGCCAGACCCAGACTTTGGAATCCGGCCAACCGAAGGGCTGCCTGAGGCAGGACAACCCATATGTGATGACTGCAGATGCATACCTATCGGACATCTACATTTATGGTAGGTACAAAACTGTACTTTTCTGTAGAGAAGTCTGAGCTTTTGGTCTGTTTTCTTTATACGGTGTGGTACATGAAAGTCCGATTTAAGCTGGTCATCTGTGATTGCCCCTAGGAGCTTAGTGTGGTATCAGGTTTGATAACTGTGTTGTTGAGGGAAGAGATGGTAAAGAAGGATTTAAGGTGGGAGAGGGCTTTGGGGAGGAAGTGCAGAAGTTTTGTCATTTTGGGATTAAATGCAAGTTGACTGTTGGTGAGCCAAGATTCAGTAAGGTTGAAGGGATGATCAGTATTGTAACAGACTACACAGAACATAGTACTTTAAGTCACACTTGTATTTGTAAATGTTTGAATAGATCAGTGTTGCAGTACAGACTCCCGCCCTTCTACCCGTCGGTCTACTGCTGTTGCCAAACCCCACCCCCCTTGCTGGAGGGAGAGTGAAGACAGCACATCATATGGGTAGCTCTGTTCTTCATCCTCCTACTTGCATATACCTCATCCTTCCTTTACTCCTGTCCAAGGAAGTTTTTGATGACATTTGGAAGGGTCGTGCTGTCCTCGGACATCAGACTGCTGCTCACTGTCAGGAAAGTCCTGAAGATGGTGCGGATGGATGCTTCTCTCTACTCTGATGTGTGAATATCGGCCATCTGATGTCCATCTCCTAGGGATGATGAAAAGATGCTGGAAATTGGTCCAGTTGCAGGCTGCTGCATGGCAGGAAGTCCCAAAGATCACACACCGCAACACTGATCTCCTCAAACATCTACAGTTGTGCTACATGTGAGACAGCTGTACTGTTAAGTGACTCTCTGTACAACTTCACCTCTTCAGCTTCACACACCGCTGAAACAGCCACATCAGTTTCTACTTATTGCTCTTCAGTGTTTTCTGATGTTCTGTGACATGACTTGGCCTGAATCATTTCTTGACTGCTTACTTGGACTGATTGCTAGGACCTTTTTCAGCGTGTCTGATCCAAAGGTAAGAATCCAACTACTATAGACAAATCTGAAATGCAAACTACAGAATAGTTTAAGGTTTATGTAGTATGAACAGGGTTTTTATTTTTAAAATATGTTTGAGTGCATTTGTTCACACACGTGTAAACTTGTAATGGTCACTTCCTCTACCATGCCCTGTGTAAACAGAAGTAGGATGAGAATGCAGTCCAACATCTGAATGTTGAGAATGGGTCCAGAAACATCTAAGATGGTGTGAATAATCAGTTTTTTGTTTAACTGCTTTGTCTTAGACGTGCACAACATTCAGCAGAGTGTACACAGCATGTACAGAATAAAAACAGAAAGACCCATTGTCAGAACTGGCCTGTCTGAGGAACTGCACTCAACTTTAAAGTGCATTAAAGATCACGTCTAAAGGCTCAAAATTAACTTTTCTTTTTACATACAAAGTGCTCTTCTGTATCTTTACGCAAGCAAAAATGTTTGTGTAAAAAGAAAATTTAGTTTTGCAGCCTTTAGTTAAAGATTTATTTATTTATTTAATTTATTTACTGGGAAATGTCAACTGGACACAGGTCCTTTTTCAGCAGAGGCCCAGGGAGAAAAGCTCCACAAAAAAAAAAAATTTTTTTTTTTTGCAAATTGTTAAATTAACAGTTTGGCAGTTACATATCAAATGCACAATTTCAAACAGAAATTCATCCCAATTAGAGCTGGAACCCAAAGGGACATAAGCACCTCCTGCCCACCCATTAATAATTGTGCTGTAAGCATGTCTGGTTTAGTCTTCCACTTTTGGAAGAAATCTTTAAAAATCCAGTATTTTTTCTAAAGGCTGCAAAACGAACTTTTCTTTTTACACAGACTGCATGCAAACACTTTTTTGTGTGGAAATAAGTTTTTTGTGCCTTTAAACATGATCTTTAACTCAATACAGCCGAGTGAAGTCCACAGGCATTTCTGCAGTTACCTCCTACTGCTCCCCTAGCCGTCAAATATTGCCTGTTCATATTTGCATTAATAATACCAAAACCATGCTACACACAAAGTATCAGAATATTTTATCGTAAAGCATATATGATAGCAAATACAACTGTATTGATATATGACCTCTGTCAGTAAGTATGTGATGTTCTTCGTGTTTCACTGTTGCAGTCATTACATTTGGGTTATCTGCTTGTAGGTAGCCTTCAGTCGGCCTGATTAACAAAGTCTTGGGTCCTGCGTCAATTGCTGTCTCTTCTTCCGTCAGGTCATCAGGGGTATAAAACATGCAGCCGACATCATTACATCCGTCTTTCTTGCCGTGCGGTGCCCGAAGCAGAAGCAGTTCGCAAGTGCCAGTCGGCTGACTCCTGAAATTTTCGTATTCGAGTTTCAGAACCGAAGTCTTCAACTAAAAGCTAAGTACCCCATTGGGGAAACGTTTTCGTGCTCTAAACCGATGTCAGTAAAAGTAAATTGCATTTTTGTGGAAAGCAAATGCCTCATAAAGATTTTCATTCGTACTGGATTCCTTGCCTAGACCTTGACCATGACGTACCTCGCTGTCGGTTTTGTGCCTTATTTAAACCACGAACCATCAGTCGTCGGTATATTTGCACTTCAAAATATTTTGGTGCTCTGGTCAATTATCCTGATAAGTCTTCGTTAAGCCATCCAACTACCGACATTCCAAAAAAAAAGCAAAGATAAAGACAGGCCGCCCAGTTCGCCGGTACTCAGTGAGGCGCTTTCGCAGCCCCTGATACCCACTACTTCAGATTCGCAAGCCTCTACTGAGACCCATTCAGAGTCCGGTATGCCGCGAGATGCTTCAACTGTGGAACCTGCGGATGTCTGTACCTTACATGGGTCTGGAGCCGCTGTGCAGGCACCGGCTTCTGAGGGTGTATTCAGGCCTACTGACTTGCATTTTAAACCAGTGCCATCTTCTTCTCCAAGGCCTAAAACCAGGGGCGGCCCGTGCTATCGGGCTGCTGGACTGCAGCCCCCTCAACAAAAAAAAGAAAAAAAATTTTTTAAAAATTCGCGGACTTCGTGCATGCGCAGTAGTCCAGACTACTGCGAGTCTACTGCGCATGCTCCAGGCAGTCCAGCAGTCCAGGTAGGGAAACATAGGAGACGTCCATGCACTTTTAAAGTGCACAGACTCGCTGGGAATACGCGTCGGGGACGGACTGCAACAGCAGCAGTCAGCGTCGGGACTGTGGATTAGGGTTTGTATCGCGGGAATCTCGCGGGACTATGGATTATTGCGCGGGCATTTGGATTAACGTTATAGAGAATGGGCAGCAAGGACAGGTAAGTGTGTTAAGTGTTGTTTAGATGGTAGGGAAGTGTGTGAATGAATGGTAGGGAAGTGAGTGAATGAATGTATGCCTATTTGAATGGACTGGTGTGTGTTTATTGTTTAGAATGGTAGGGAAGCCTGAATGTGTCTTTTTGCCAAGGCAGACTTTCTTGCATGCACCACCCCCAAACGTCCACATCTTGGACATTGAATCATCTCTAAGGTGAATTGCGTGACTGTGAACATTCATGTGTGTTGGTATGTTTTTATGTAGATTCTTTTTTCACTGTTCATGCCTGTGAATTGCAGCATATATGAAATATGGTATAAATGCCTGTCTGGCCTATTCACTGCTTAAGAAAACTTTAACAAACTGTCCTGGAAAATTAAAGAAGTTTGAATTTTTATTGGCTAGATATTAAGGAGGGGTGATGGCCCCCTTCCAAATGCATTGCTCTTTTTTTTTTTTTTTTTTTTTTTTTAGTAGTGCAAATTAAATTTTTATACGTTAAATGTTTAGTGAATTGATATAGGTGCTGTAGTATTAGGGTGTGTAACACTTGCCAAATGTGCAATTTTTAAATCGGTTGTGAGATAAATGTAAGGTAACTAAGCTAGGGACAATGATTTGTATATTAGAGACCCCCCCATTCCAGTAACAAGGCTTTGCAGTTTTAGTCTTGGCTGTCATTTTTACATTTTTCTGTCGGTCATCAGGCCCTTCTGGTTAGTGATCTCATTTGTTCCCTATCTTTTGGTAGGTGCAAATTGTTCAGGCAGCCGGAGCACTGAGGAAGGACATGCTGTGGGCCGTGAGCATTGTCCCATTACTGGTAACCCTATCCTAGTCATTTTTCTGAATGTACACCGTGTTGGGACTGAAGAACATCTCATGGTACTTGAGGAAAAGTCCAGCCTGGAAGAAAGTGGGCCCCCTGCTTTGAATTACTTTATCATTTGAGACATCTAAACTGTTCACAGTAGCTGTAAATGAAAGTATCCGAATTGCAGATTTTTTTTTTTCCCTGAAGCTGTCAGTTTTGTCACCCTTCGTGAACTGATAACCCCACCCCCGTGCTGTTAGTAAAATACTGCTGCAGTTAATAGAAAATGCTTCCAACAGGTAAGTTAGTTGTCTGCAGCACTGGTACTGTTTCTCTTCCTTTCTGTAACGCATGTGGTGGAAAATTTACACAGGACCCTGTACATTGTAGGGAAACCTGATGACCTTAGTGCAGCTTCAGTAAATTAGCTGAGGCTTGCAAGCCAGGAGAGAGAACTGACTCATTGAAGGAAGGCTCTGGGAAAGATTGGGCCTGAAGCTCTGAATTCCATTCTTCAAAAAGGCTGAGCTGTCATTTTTTCTATTTCTTAATACTTAACCTGAACGTCTGTGTTTTACTCTTTATAAAATGTGGTTAGGGTTTCAAGTGTTTTGACCCGGTTCAGTAAGTCCCGAAATACAGTGGCTGAAAAAACAAAAATTTCCATATAGTAATGCTGGGGTGGCTATTTCTGAGTATATTCTGGTTTTCCCATAGTATGTTCACTGAGTTGGGGTGTGTGTATATGATTGGGGGTGTGGGGGCTTGTTCCTTGGTGAAAACCAGTTTTAAAGACCGATCCTTGATGTTTGCTGTTATTCATTTTCACTTTTCTGGTGCGTCTTCATGTGACATTATGTGCAGACACTTCATTAGGGAGCTATATAACGTATAAGAAACATTATGCAAATGTTTGTGCAATGCAATATAATGTATAAGGAACATTATGCAAATGTTTGTGCAACAGTCACTGGTTGCTGAGTAACCAAAGTGAATGGAATTTTAGTCTGACAGGGAAGACGAGTGCAGATTTATGTCTGCTGTGCTAGCTATTGCAATGTTGTAGGCAAAAAAGAAGGCACATTAGGGAGTTTTCCCCATGAGTGAACTCTTGTGTGTGTGCACGCGTGCCTTTATTTTAATTCTAAGCAGTTATGCTGCCGGTGGGTAGCTTTATAGAATTTCATGACAAAATAATTAGTTTTGTGTTCATATTGGTTTCAGACATTGTGGTTTTATTTTAGGTTACTTTTTCAACTGCAAAACATCACGTAAGAAAAAGTAGTTTCAGATATCGCTAGGAATTTAAAATGGTTTGCATTAAAAAGTCGTTGCAGTGGTCATGTTGGCCTGTAGTTCAGATGTGGTGCAAGTTTTCAATTTTATAGTATTAAAACTAACGAACTGCTGCCCAGAAATAAAGTGCAGGACATGCCTAACAGGCTATCTGTAAAATACTCAATGTCTAGGCACAAATCCATGCTATCCTCTTGCCCTTGGGGGGGCATATTATTAGGTACAATTGCGTTATAGTGGCTAGGCTTTTAAGGGCCTTCAAGCTGTTAGCCTAGTAATTTCCTGTGAACCTGTGAATGGACTGGTGTGTGTGTATGCCTATTTGAATGGACTGGTGTGTGTTTATTGTTTAGAATGGTAGGGAAGCCTATTTGAATGGACTGGTGTGTGTGTGTGTAAATGCCCCAGGTGCTCATGGTGGTGTGGTAGGAAATACCTCAGGCTTGAACCCTGTACCCTGTATGCAGGTGTTAAAGACTTGAGTTCCCTACCCACCACCATTTGTAAAAAAATTGCAGATTTTTGCCTCATATTTGATCTGATCTGTTCCTCATAATATCTGTGGTTTGTAAATGTTCCAATGCTTGATATTTGATGGTGTAGTAGTAGCATTGTTGCCTCACAGCTGCAGGTTCTCAGGTTTGATTCTTGGCTGGGGTTCCTTCTTTGTGGGGTCTGTATTTTCTCCCTGTGTTTGTGTGGGTTTGCTTTTGTGCCCTCCCATGTTACGAAGACATGTCTGCATTATTTCTTCCTGGGCCTCTGCTGAAAATTGTTTTTTTGTTCCAAGTCAGACTGTCCTGATTAACAAATGTTAAATAAAATTGACAGGCATTTGAATTTCAGACTTCATGTTCTTCAGAAAATACATAGTAACACAACCTTTTATTCTAGCAATTTTCTAAGTTTATAAGATGAATATTTGAAATTTGTCCCTATTTTTGGGACTGCATTCCCTCATTATTGGCTTCGTCCAGGTCTTTTGTGCTAAGGTTGGCAGCTATGGCAAGAACTGAATTCACTGAATGTTTGAGGGCTGTATTCCCTCATTACTGGGTTTGTCCAGGTGTTTTGTACTAAGAGGTTGACAGCTATGGTGAGAACTGAATTCACTAAATGATGGCCATTTAAGTTTCAGTCTTCCTCTTTTACAAAGCAGCTGATTTGGCGTAGTGGTATGTTGCTCTGTTTTGCACAGAAAGCTTGGCAGTAAAATGTATGGTTCTAGCAACTTTCCAAGATTATACAAGCAATGTTTGTGTCCCTGTTTTTTGGGCTTTTGACCCCCCCCCCCCCAATACATTTTGGCTTTTTCCAGTTTTCCTGTGCTGCAAAGTTGAATATTGAGCAGATTTTACAAGGAGCTGAGAGCTGCAGGCGAACAGAAGTTTAGTGCTGCTTAAGTGAAGTTGGTTTGCCTTGTTAATAGCGCAACAAGTTGTTCATAGGTTCATACTAGGCTATCTGCCCGAGGGCATTTACAAGCCTAGCCCATAGTTTTGTGGCTTACGCCACCCCTTTAGTATGGGGAACTATACCCATTATTTTGCTGTGCCTCTGTTGAGCAGTGACACTGAGGTAATCCCTGGGGTATATCTGCGATCTCCCATCCATTGGTCAAGATTTCTCTTGAACAAGTCCAGCGAGGTGCTCTGCCTCACATATACCGGGATTTTATTCCACAGCATAGGGAGTCTTTGGGTGATGAATCTATCCCTCCAGCACGTCCTATTAATAGCCGTGTCGAGGTTTAAGTCTCCCGCCTTGTGGCTCTGACGGATCTAGATTTTTGAGGTGAAGCATATTCATCAAATCTGGGTTTGACATGGCCTTGTATGTTAGGCAAAGGTCACCTCTGAGCAAGCGTGCGACTGAATAGAGCTGGAGTTCTTTCAGTCGGGCAGCATAGGACAGATGTTTGAGACCCTTTATCCTTTTGGTGAGGAACTTTTGTGGCCTCTCCAGCTGCTGCAAGTGTCGGGTCAGATACATTCCGAATGGGGCATTGTACTCAATCATTGGTCTGATGAGTGATGAGTATAGGAGACTATGACCTCCCTTGATCTAGATGAGAATCCCTTCATGATAAGGTGGGCAATGTAGAAGGTCTTCCTAACTACTTTAGCTACATGGGTGTCGAATGACAGACTACTATCAACCTGGGTCCCCAGGTCCCTGATAACTTCTTCTGTACTCAGTGGATTGCAACCTATTTGGTAGCTAGGGGTAACCTTGTTTTTCCCGAAGGGTATGACTATGCATTTTTGGCATTTAACTTTAGGCCATGGCTCTGGCACCAGTTATCCGCTTCTGTGAGACCCTTCTGAAGGATATCTGTGTCAGATGTGTTTTCTACTATGGCTTCAGTTTGCAGTCATCTGCAAACTTTGTCAGCCATAACCCTCCTGTGTTTGCTTGTACTTCGGAAAAGTAGATGCCAAACAAGAGTGGGCCCAGGACTGAGCCCTGTGGTACACCACTTGTGACAGGCTTTGAGTCTGACATGGCGCCAGCAACTCTGACCCTGTGGGTTCTGTCACTCAGCCAGTTTGCAACCCATCTTGTGATGTATGGGTTAACATTTAAGCTGATCAGTTTTTCAATGATACCCGAGTGGGTATAAATGGTATAAAAGGTATAAATGATACCTTCGCCAGATCGAGGTAGGCTGTATGGACTGCCTTTCCCTCATCAATGGCTTTGGTGACTGTTTCGAAAAAGTCAACCAAGTCTAGAAGGCATGATCTGCCTTTGACAAAGCCAAACTGGGATGGATCCAAAGTCTGCAAATTCCCTATGTCTTTATTTATGAGGTCCATTATGATCCTCTCCATGGCTTTGCAGATAAGGCTTGTCAAGCTAATGGGCCGGTAATTTCCAGGGTCGGTGGAGGCACCGCCTTTGTGAAGTGGGACCACAGTTGCAGTGCGCCACTCCTGGGTAATGTATCCAGAGGTAAGACTATGATTAAACAGCTGTCCTAGCTGTGGGTTTAATTCCTCGTTGAGTTCGGGGAGAACACAGCGGGGACACCATCAGGTCCCATGGATGCTGTGTTTTTGCTTTGAGAGAGCAGTTCTCACTTGGGCGTTGGAGATGTTTGGGGGCTGCAATCGCTTGGTATAGATATCTCTCCTTTTGGGGGGGGAGAAGTTTGCACTGAACCTGTCAGCCAGTATGTTGGCAATGTCTGTAGGATCAGTAATCTTCACATCATTTTGAACTAGTTCTGAGCATATCTGGGAGTTTCCTCCCAGGTTTCTATAGCTAAAGAAGGCCTTATGATTGTCTTTGAGTCTTTAGTTTTTCTCTCAAAATTTGCTTTGGATGATTTTATGAGAGCTCTTAGTTTTTACTTATAGTGATAAAGGGTGTCTTACCTTTTAAGGATTTTGCTCTATCTTGTAGTAGCTTCCTCCTTTTGTTGTAGAGTTTGTTTATGGCTGGGGTCCACCAGAGTGGTTGCCTTTGGTACAAAGAGTCTTTGTTTTGCTTGGGATTGCCTTTTACATGCAGTTCTGCAGGTGCTGGTAGAAGGCATTTGTAAGTGATTCAGCGGCTTGAGTACTGTTTTCCGTCTGCTCGGGGCCTTAAGGAGACCACACTAGTCTTTAGAAGTGTGAAGTCTGCTTTCTCGAAGTTCTTTACTGTGGTCTTTTTATTTCAGGTGGGGTGGGATGAGGACCTCCAGCGAGATTAGTTGTGATCTGATCTCACCAGTGAGGGGTATACTTCGGTGTTGAACATTGTGCTCCCATGTTCGTGATGATGAGATCAAGTATGTTTTCTCCTCTTGTGGGATGGTGACTAGTTGTTCCATGGCATTTGAGTTTATGAATTCCAGCAACTTTTGGGCTAGGGTGTTTGGGCTTGAGTAGTGTTCCCAGTCTATATTAGGGTAATTGAAGTCACCTAGTATGATGGTGTTTGGTGATGCATTTATCCCTCTAGTGTTTTCAGGAAGGCCATGTGAGGTTCCTGAGTTTGTGAGGGTGGCCTGTAACATGCTACAATTTGCAGAGCAGTCTTGCCTATGGTTAATTGCACCTGGATGGTCGGCCATGCATCGTGAGTTGCCACCAGTCTTGAGGTGTGGGTGTCTTTGATGAATATGGATACCCCCTCCTTTCTTGGTATTGTCCGGATTTTGGGCCGAACGCATGATAAGAGGTAAAACCTGATAGTGCTGGGGTGCTCTCAGGAGCCTTGAACCAGGTTTCTGTCACTGCACAGACATCGATGTTCTCCATACTGAGAAGGGCCTCGAAAAGTGCATTTTGAGATTTAGGCATTGAGCAGCATTACCCTTAGTTTTTCCTTTTTGTGTTCTAGGGTGGTAGGTTTAGAATTTGAGCCTTGCCTAAAAAGGCACTATGGGGGGTGCAAGAGCCTTTGCCAATATCGGGTGACAGGGCGTGTACTTGTGTACTTGTCTTTGATGCAGAAGGCTGTGGGTTCTACTCCCACAATGGGTGGATGCTGCTGTACTGAGAATGTTCTCCTTGGTGAATATACTAACTATGAGTTCGTTATCAGTTTGCCATCCATTTCCTTTTGCAATATTACTAGCTTATCATTTTTTTAATGTAATATAGGCAATTTATTTCTGAGGGGCAACAGGCACTTTATTTTTCGATGAAACCATGAAATATAAAGGTGTTTGCTAGCAGCAACCTCTTCATTAGTTACAGATTTCTTTAATGTGGAATTATTTAGATGACTTTTACTTCAGAGATAGTGCATATTTACTGATAATGGACTGTAGAATTGTGCATATTTACTGATAATTGACTGTAGCATTGTGCATATTTACTGATAATGGTGGACTGTAGAATTGTGCATATTTACTGATGGTGGACTGCAGAAGTCTGAGTAGACTTTTATGAGAAATGTTCTGAACTGGGCAGTTTTGTCATTATGTGCATTTTGTTTAATTGTTTACTGGAAAAATGTTCAAAACAAATTTAAAACGCCCTCTAACAACTGTAATATATTGTACAAGGAATATAATTTAGTACAGTGAGGAAGGTGTATCAAAGAGCACATGTATGTTTCATATGCAAGGAGCCTATGATTTGAAAACAGCCCAAAATTAATCTTTATCTGCCACTGGCAAAATGTATTTTCTTTGAATGTGGGTTTCAATGCTGTTTCAATGAATGTGAGTTTCAAGAGCAGAGAAGTTTTAATGCTAAGTTTTCATTGTGAGACTGCATTGCTTTGTTTAGTAGATGACTTTTGTAGAATACAAAATAAAACTTTCAAATGAAGTCCAACTCATCATACAAGTAAAGCAGTATGCACATTAGTGTTTATGGTAAATGGAGTGAAATAGCCAAGTAATGGTTCATAGGAATGGCTGCAGAGGCTCTTCAACCGTGATTTTGTCAGGGGGGAAGAGCAGCAAACTCAGACAGGCCCAGCTGAACTATACCTCCCAACTGTCCAGATTTTCAAAGAATGAATAGATTTTTGCTTCTTATTTTTGGTTTGTTCTTCATAAAATTTGTAGTTTTCTGGCAAATCATTTAGAAATTAAGTCACTAAATAATGATACACTGAGTTTCAGACTTCATAACCTTCAGAAAAATGCATGCTAAAGTAAGAACTGTTATTCTATCAACTGTCTCAATTTATACAAGAGCAATTTTTAGTACTGTTTATATGTTCCCCCAGTATATTTGGCCTTGTTCAGATTTACTGCATTAACAGGTTGAGAGGTACATGCAAATAAATTGCTTTATAGAATTAGGCATAGCCAACCTCTCAACTGTCTCCGATTTTGGCTTAAAATGTTGCTCTTCCCCCTAATAATCCCTCCGCAAAATAGCAATTTTGGAAGAAAACATGGAGGGTTTACAATTGAAATAACTGTAATAATCAAAGTTATAGATTACTTGAAATGCATGTAGATTCTTTTATTTTGTCAGCTGCTCAAGTTAGCAGTACTAATATTAAAGTGCCCTTCTTTGACAGGTTCCCAGCTGTATTGTGTGGCTATTTTATATTTTTGCATCACATTTGGTCCATTTTTCATAAAATTGTGTTTTTTGGCAAATTAGTGACAAATCACTAAAGGCGGAAGTTAGAAAATAATGGCAGACATTTGAGTTTCAGATTTTATACCCTTCAGAAAAGTCATACTAATGCAAGACCTATTCTATTATCTTTCTAAGTTTATTAGAGCAATATTTAAAAATTGTCCTTATTTGTGGGCATTTGTCCCACTTCTGTGTATGGCTTTGTCCAGATTTCTTGCTCTGAGGTTGAGAGGTATGACGCGTGTCAGAGCCATCACAGTCAGCCAGAGACATTTCAAATTGTGACATACTTGTTGCACCCCGCTCCACCATGTACTGACTCTGGATGTGTCCAAGCAAGGCAAGGAGTAGTTATGCAGTGTAAATGTGCAGTGTCCGTCCCCCCCCCATCCAAGGTAGACACAAGTACTACAGTGGCTTTTCATCTGACCTTGATTTTGCAGAAAGGTCTGGTTTCTGTCATATTTTTGTACTGTTGATTTATGCTTATTACTCAAAGTGCCTGTTGCTCTGTGTTTAAGTAGCAATGCTTTAATGACCATAATGTAAGCTTGTCTGAGATCATAAGATGCAAGTAAGCTTTAATAAGCATACTGTTAAAGAATTGCCAACATTGAAAGCCTTTCTGTTGTTGCCATGCAGAGAATACTTGACTAGATAATGTATAAGCCTTGGGTATTAAAGGACAGGATTCCATTATTTTAAAAGCTCATTACACTTGTTGGAGACTTCCAGTCATCTCTACAGACTTTACCCGTAAACTAAACAGAATGCCAATCATGTGTGGTCCATAACCTGTACAGTAATCCTTTAAGCAATGTATCTTGAGCTTGTTTCTTGTTTGCTTTTCATTTTTTACTTACATGTTTTCCCCATGAAACAAGTAGATAGTTGTCAGGCAGCAGGTCTTTTTTGGATAAGAAACATTTTTACAAGTGGGGGCATCACAGAGATTTCTACTTTCAGCATGTTACTTGGTACTTTAATAAAGCTTAATATAAATTATAATTAGAACTGCAGTGCAAGGAGAAGTGGTTTCAGTTGAGTGCTTCTGGTTTTGCTTGTACTTGATTTTGACTGGCATTCCAGTAATGTATTTAAAAAGTAATTTATTTTTTCATGCCTCACAACCTTTTGTTTCCATCTAGATATTAAGTAAGCTGTCATGCAGCCAATGCATTGAAATATTTTTATTCTTCTACACTTATTTTTGTCTTGATTGGACCCTCATAATGATGGTTTGCCATGCCACCCAGGGGAGTGTATTTAATTAAAGTTAGTTTTTGTGGTTTTGAGCATAGCTCCTCCCCTTTCTGGTTGGCCACACCCCTTCCCCTTGACCCCGCCCATTCAGCTGGCTCCTGCAGCCCCCCTTTGATTTGAAGTCACCAGCCGCCACTGCCTAAAACTCGAACCATGCCTAGAAAACTGATGCCCAGACTGCATGGTCAGGCCTCTATGCCTAAAGAACAAATAAGAATGACTGAAGACCTTATTACTTTAATCAGGGGAAGTCAACCTTCCCTCTCCGAGACCTAGGACTGAGTTTGCTTATGATAGTTCTGACCAAGATTCTGAAATTTGTTTCCTATGATGACCAGGATTTACCCTTATCTACCTATGAGGATTCTGATGCTGAGGACTCTATTCCCTCTGCCCCCCCCCCCCCTTGAGGATTTCTCTTTTGGTGAAACCTTACATACTCTCAAGGAGCTTTTTCATTGGGAAAGTCAGGATTTCTCTGATTCTACAAAGAGGCTTAGAGATTTCTTACTCCTGCCCCAGCACAGGCCTTTAGCTATACCTCCTGTACTGGACATTGTTGATGATGCCTCCCGACTCTTTACCTCCTGCTTCCAGAAAACCTGATAGATATTACAGGGTTCCTGACTCTCTCAAGTTCCTTTTCAAAAGTCTTACTGCGGATCTAGAAACCATTTCACAGGGACCCAAGGGCATTAAAGCTACTACTGCCAAAAATCCTACCCCCTCTGTTAGAGACTCCAGGCCGCTGGATAGATTGGGTAAGAAGGTATACACTTCTGCAACTTTGGCCATTAGGGCCTTGAATTGCCAGTTTCATATGTTAAGGTATCTGCTGCATATTATTGGATTGCTTAAACAGAAAATGATGACTACTGATTGTGCTGAAAATAAGGATTTACAGGATTTTTATGCATTCTGCTGAACAAGTTGGTAAACATACATTGCAATGTGGTTTTGATTCACTAGAGGCATCTTGCAGGGCTGCGGTAACTGCGTCTGTACTTAGAAGGCATGCTTGGCTTAAGGAGCAATCCTTGCCAGATTATGTTAAAGCAAAATTACTGGATGCTCCCTTAAATCAGGGCCACCTGTTTGGCAACAAGGCAGAAGAAGTTAAGAAGATGGAGGGAAAAAAAAGCTACATCTATGCAACCTGTTTTACAAGTACAACCTCCAAGATTTAGTAGGCATTGGACTTCTAAGAATTGGTCCTTTCCTGCCTCTTCCAGACCTACTCAGTCCAAACACATATCCAGCAGAACACCCAGGCTTCAGTCCCAAGGGACGCACAGGACTAAGCACTTGGGGAGCCTCCACTTCCAAATTTTGGAATAATAAAACTCCCCCCTATGTTAAGCTGTCTCAATGACCATGACTTTTTTTTAAAACTTCCAAGCACTTCTCAACTGACTGCCCCGTTGGGGGGAAAGATTGCACTTCATGCAAAGAACTGGGGACTCATTACCCAGGACAAATTGGTTTTAAATATAGTGTCCCAAGGATACAGATTTCACTTCCACACTTCAACAACTCCAAGCGGTTGGCCGGATCTACCTCCAAAGCTGTGGGCAGAGGCCCAGAAGAAAGTACTCTCTCTCTCTCAAGCTAGGGGCTGTTCATTTGGTACCAGAAGAGAAAAAGGGACAAGGTTTCTACTTGAGATTTTTCATGATAACCAGAAAAGACAATTCATGGTGTCCTATCCTGGACCTGCCTACTCTAAACACCTTTTTGTTGGTTCCAAAATTCAAGATGCTGACTCTTCACCAGCTGCTTCCTATGCTAAGCAAAGATGCCTGTTTGACAACACTAAATTTAAAGGAAGCATACCTGCACTTCCCAATCAGGGAGTATTGCAGAAGATACCTACGCTTCAAAGCAGGCTTACATGCACAGATGTTCTTCGTGTTTCACTGTTGCAGTCATTACATTTGGGTAATCTGCTGGCAGGTTGCCCTCAGTCGGCCTGAATAACAAAGTCTTGGGTCCTGCGTTGGTTGCTGTCTCATCTTCCATTACGTCAGGGGTATAAAACATGCAGCTGATGCCATTTTATTCAGTCTTCTTGCCGCACGATGCCCTAAGCAGAAGCAGTTCACAAGTGCCAGTCGGCAGACTTCTGAAATTTTCACATTCGAGTTTCAGAACCGAAGTCTTCAATTAAAGCTAAGTACCCCGTTGGGGAAACTTTTTCTTGCTCCTTATCGATGGCAGTAAAAGTTAATTGCATTACTTGTGGGAAGCAAATACCTCATAAGGATTTTCATTTGTACTGTATTCCTCGCCTAGGCCCAGATCATAACATGCCTTGCTGTCAGCTTTGTGCTAGATTTAACCAACGCACTATTAAGCGTCCGTATATTTTTGCTTCAAAATATTTTGGATTCAGATTTAATTACCCTGAAATGTTGTTGGATAGCAATCCGACTACCAGAGTTCACAAAAAACGCAAAGAAAAAGGCAGACTGTCTAGGTCCAAAATCGATGACGAAGCTTCTCCTAAGCCAGTCGCCGGTTTGCCGGTACTCAGTGAGGCACTTTCGCAGCCCCTGATACCCGCTACTTTTGAGTTGCAAGCCTCTACCGAGACCCATGTGGAGTCTGGTATGTCACGAGATTATCAGAGTATTGAACCCGCAGATGTCTCTCCCTTGGATGGGTCCGGAGCCACAGAGCAGGCACCGGCTTCTGAGGGTGTTTTCAGGCCTCAACATTTTTATATAAAACAGACGCCAGCTTCAAAAACCAAATCAAAAACAACTTCTAAGTCTAAAAAACTGACGCATGAGCCACATGCTCAGGCCCCTATGCCAAAAAAACAGATTATCAAAATGGCTGAGGACTTAATTACCTTGATCAGGGGTTCCCAACCCCCCGCTAAGAGGCCTCGGTAAGACACTGATTATGAATCTTCAGATCAGGTTTCTGTTTCTTCTGATCAGGAATTTTCTATACCACCCTATGAGGATTCAGATGCAGAAGAATCCATCCCATCTGCATCTCCTCGTGAGGGATTATTCTTTTGGAGAAACCTTGCATACTTTAAGGGAACATTTTCATTGGGAGAGTCAGGATTTCTCTGAATCAAAAAAGAGGCTTAGGGATTTCCTTCTTCCTCAGCATAGGCCTTTGGCTATACCTCCTGTATTAGACATTGTTGATTGTGTTTTCGGAATCGAGCATGGCTCCTGATTCCTTACCTCCAGCTCCTAGTAAGCCAGACAGATATTACTGGGTTCCTGACTCCCACAAATTTCTATTCAAAAATCCTGCTGCTGATCCTGAAACTGTCTCACAGGGTCCCAAAGGTGTAAAGGCTTCTACAGCCAAAAACCTACCCCCTCTGATAGAGATTACAGGGCGTTGGATAGATGGGGAAAGAAGGTTTATACGTCTGCAACCTTGGCAATTAGGGCCTTAAACTGCCAGTTTCATATGCTTAAATATCAACGGCATGTTATGAGCCTATTGAAACAGAAAATGATGTTGATTTCTTATTGTGTGGAAAATAAAGAATTACAAGAATTATTGCATGCAGCAGAACAGGTTGGAAAGCATACTTTGCAATGTGATTTTGATTCCTTGGAGGCCTCTTGCAGGGCTGCAGTTACTGGATCTGTGATTAGAAGGCATGCCTGGCTCAAGGAGCAAAATCTGCCTGATCATGTTCAAGCTAAATTGTTGGATGCCCCTTTACAGCATGATACTCTGTTTGGTAATAAGGCAGAAGAGGTTTTAAAGAAAATGGAAGACAAAGCTAAATCTATGCAAACTTTAAAAGATTTCTTACAAGTGCAGCCTCCCAGATTCAGTAGGCACTGGCCTACTAACAATTGGTCCTTTCCTGTGTCCAACAGAGCCTCTCAAGGCAAATCCAGGTGCTCAAAAGGCTCTAGATACCAATCACAGGGTTCTTACAGGTCAGAGCAATGGGGTGCTTCCACCTCCAAATCTGGAGGAAACAAAGCACAGCCCTGCAGTAAGCAGTCTCAATGACTTCCCTCTACCATCATCAAGCACTTATCTTTTGGCAGCCTCCTTGTGGGGAAAATTAGCACTTCATGCTCAAAATTGGCAGTTAATTACCCAGGACAAGTGGGTATTAAACAATAGTATCCCAGGGTTACAGATTTCATTTCCATACTGTGCCAATTCCAAACGGTTGGCCAGATCTGCCACAAAATCAGTGGGCAGAGGCTCAGAAACAAGTTACGTCCCTCACGGATATGGGGGCTATTCAGCCAGTACCAGAACAGGAAAAAGGACACTGTTTTTATTCAAGGCTGTTCCTGGTACCCAGAAAAGACCATGTCTGGCGTCCAATACTGGACTTACCGATTTTGAACACGTTCCTGGACATTCCAAAATTCAAAATGCTGACTTTACTACTGCCTGTGCTGGGCAAGAACACTTGGTTAGTGACTCTGGACTTGAGGCATACCTGCATACCCCAGTAAGGGAATCGTGCAGAAGATACCTTTGCTTCAAGGCAGGTTTTATGCATTACCAATTATCTGCACTGCCCTTTGGCTTATCTACTGCTCCCAGGGTCTTTACAAAGTGCCTGGCACCAGTAATTGCATTTTGCAGACAAAGAAGCATACAAATTTATCTTTACTTGGACGACAGTCTCATTCAAGCAGAAAACAAGGACATTCTTCTTCAACATATGGCGTTTGTAAAAAGGCGTCTAACATGCCTAGGGTACACAATAAACGAAAAGAAATCACAACTGGTACCCTCTCAAAAAATTACATTCCTGGGTGCAAGCTTGAATACAACTGCCCAGATGGCTTACCTTACGCCAGACAATCAAAGGCAACTGACTGTATACTTCAAACAGATGGCAACAAAAACCCAGTTATCTGCAAGACAAATTCTGTAGACCTTGGGGTTCATGGCATCCTACATTCTACTAATTCCATATGCAAGACTGCATATGAGGAAACTTCAATGGTACCTAAAAAGTTTATGGAGTCAACATTGTCACAGTCTGGAAACAATGATTCCTCTCATTCCCTGCCTACAACAGGAGTTTCTTTGGTGGGCAGAGACATGCCACCAAAACAAGGGACTGTCATTCACTCTACCCCCTGCCACCCAAACCCTAACTACAGATGCATCAGACTATGATTGGGGGGCCCACCTGGCGGGGAGATGCATTCAGGGCATACAGAGCCCAAAACAAATGCATCTGCATATCAACCAGAAAGAGATGCTAGCTGTTCAGAATGCTCTGACAGCCTTCAATGACTTGCACCATCCAGGACAACTACTGATAGACTGACAACACCACAGTTATGTGGTACATAATCTAGCAGGGGCGTACACATTCCTACCCCCTTTGCAGACTAGCCATGGCATTGTGGAACACAGCTTTGACTTACCAAGTACATCTTCAAGCTCCATTCCTGCCAGGAAAACAAAATAGTCTTGACAGACTACCTAAGCAGAAATCTTATGGACCTGCACGAGTGGAAACTGGATCCACAAGTCTTCAGCATGGTAACAGAAACGGGGGAGCCCAGACATAGATCTATTTTCCTCCCCCCAAAATTATCATCTGGACAAATTCTGCACGAGGACTTATCACAGACAAGCATGGAAAGTGGATGCCCTATCCTTCAGTTGGAAAAACCTATCCGTCTACGCCTTTCCCCCTCTGCCTCTTCTCTCCAAGGTCTTACTAAAGGTCAGACAGGAAAAACCAAAAGTGATCCTAATTGCTCCGAACTGGCCTCTCCAGTACTGGTACCCAATTCTAAGGAATATGTTCCAACTCCCTCCTTGTAACTTGCCTCAAATACCTCATCCACTGTCTCAGCAGAACAATCAAATTCTGCACACTCAGCTCCAAACTCTGAACCTTGCAGCATGGCTGGTCATGTAATTATTCAAACACCACCTCTCAGTAAATCTGTTATGGATGTCATTTTGGAAGCCAGAAAGCCTAGTACTAGAAAATATCTAGAAGCACAAGAGCAATCAAGCGGACAGCCGGCAATTAATAAAAAGGAAGAATTTATTGATAAGCGCTTTCGGCTGTGTAGTACCAGCCTTCATCAGACCAGGTCTGATGAAGGCTGGTACTACGCAGCCGAAAGTGCTTATCAATAAATTCTTCCTTTTTATTAATTGCCGGCTGTCCGCTTGATTGCTCTTGTGCTTCTAGATATTTTTTATCAAGTTTTTGTTGGCTTTGGATTAGTTATAGTACTAGAAAATCTTATGCTGATAAATGGAAAATATTCTATGCTTGGAACCAAGCACAAGGAACGGACACAGCAAAACCAAATATCTCTCAGATTTTACAATACTTGACTGAGATGCTTGACAAGGGCTGTTCCTTCTCTTCAATAAAAATCCATGCCTCTGCCATCTTTGCTCATTACAACACGGAGCCTCCCATATTTTCTCATCCTCTGCTAAAACAGTATCTTAGAGGGGCCAAAAATTTAAGGCCTCCCAGAAGATCACCAACTTTTGCATGGGACCTCAATTTTGTGCTGGAAAAACTCACCCTGCCTCCTTTTGAACCAGCAGCTATTGCGGATATAAAGTTTTTATCTTGGAAAACAGCTTTGCTTTTGGCAATCACTTCAGCAAGAAGGGTTTCAGAACTACAGGCTGTCATGGCTGTGGAGCCTTTTATTACATTTTACCCGGACAGGGTGTCCCTCAGGACCAATCCTTCCTTTATGCCTAAGGTGGTATCCAGTGTGGCTCTTTACCAAACTATTCACCTGCCAACTTTTTACCCAAATCCGCAGAACAAGGGGAGCGGATTCTGCATTCATTGGATGTATACAGAAAACTAAGGTTCTACTGAAACAGAACCAAATCTCTAAGAAAGTCTGAGCAACTACTGGTGGCATTTGCTTCGGGATCAGAGGGGAAGGCTATATCAAAGTAGACTATTTCTAAGTGAATAAGCCACTGCATTTGTTTCTGCTGCTTGCATCATGGTAAACCTGTACCCAAGGGAATTGGGTCACATTCCACTAGGGCTGCCTCTACCTCAGCAGCCTTTCTCAGAGGAGTTCCAACCAAAGACATTCTAGAAGCTGCTTCTTGGAGCTCTGTTCATACCTACACAAAGCATTATCATTTGCCTCTTTTCTCTAAATCCAGGGGAGGCTTTGTCACTGCAGTTCTGCAGGGCCTTATAGCCGCCCCTAATGCTATTTAGTTCCATCCTCCCATCCATAGCTTTGGGATTCTAGCCAAATGTAATTACTGCAACAGTGAAACACGAAGAGCATAGTACAGTTGTGTACACTTACCATAAATGTAGATGTTAGAGTGTATTCACTGTTGCAGTCCATATATATATATATATATATATATATATATATATATATATATATATATATTTTTTTTTTTTTTTTTTTTGCTATTTGGGGGCACCTGACATCTGGGGCAAGAAAAACTGAATAAAATGGTGTTGGCTGCATGTTTTATACCCCATAATGACCTGACGTCATGGAAGAGGAGACAGCAACCGACACAGGACCCAAGACTTTGTTGTTCAGGCCGACTGAGGGCAACCTGCCAGCAGATTACCCAAATGTAATGACTGCAACAGTGAATACACTCAACATCTACATTTATGGTAAGTGTACACAACTGTACTTTCTCTGCACTGCCCTTTGGCTTATCTACTGCGCCCTGGGTATTCACAGAGTGCCTAGTTCCAGTCATTGCATTTTGCAGGTGAAGAAATATTCAAATATACCAATACCTGGACGATTGTACAAAAGCCAGATGATTCAAAAGTATGTCCTGGTTTTCTGCCTGAATTAGACAGAGGGTGCTAACTTGTCTGGGGTACACCATAAATGAAAAGAAATCACACCTGGTACCCTGTCAACAAATTATATTCCTGGTAGCAAGCTTGAATACAACTTCCCAGATGGCTTTCCTCACGCCAGAGAAACAAATTCACTTGACAACCTACTTCAAACAAGTGGTCACAAAAACCCTGCTTTCTGCAAGGCAAATGCTACAAGCCTTGGGGTTCATGGCCTCCTGCCTTCTTCTAATTCCATATGCAAGACTGCATATGAGGAAACTACAACAGTATCTTAAAAGCCTATGGTGTCAACATTCTCAGGTTCTAGAAGCAATGATTCCTATCTTTCCTTGTCTATGCCTAGAGTTCCTTTAGTGGGCAGAGGCCTGCCACCAAAACAAGGGACTACCATACACACTACCCCCTGCCACCCAAACCCTAACAGATGCATCAGACTATGCATGGGGGGCCGCACCTGGCAGGGAAGTGCATTCAGGGCAAATGGAACTCAATTCAAATGCACATTCACATCAATCATAAAGAAATGTTAGCTGTACAGAATGCTCTGACAGCCTTCAAGGACCACATTCTTCCAGGACAATTAATGGTAAAGACAGACAACACCACTGTTATGTACTACATAAACAAGCAGGGGGGTACACATTCTTACCCCCTCTGCAGACTAGCCATGGCATTGTGGAACACAGCCTTGAGCTACCAAGTACATCTACAAGTTCAATTCCTGCCAGGAAAACTAAATACACTGGCAGATGTACCAAGCAGAACCCTCATGGACCCACACGAGTGGAAACTGAAACCAAGGATTTGACAAGCGAATGGGGGAGCCCAGATATAGACCCGTTTGCCTCCCACCAGAACTATCAATTGGAAATAAATTGTGCAAGGACTCCCCACAGACAAGCTTTGAAGGTGGATACTCTGTCCTTGAGCTGGAAAAACCTATCAGTTTATGCCTTTCCTCCTCTGCCTCTGCTGTCCAAAGTACTGCTAAAGATCAAACAAGACAAACCAAGGATGATTTTGATTGCACCAGCCTGGCCACGCCAACACTGGTACCCCCTCCTTCCCAGTGTTTCACTGTTGGCCCCATGGCACCTGCCTCAGACTCCTACCCTGCTGTCTTAGCAGGAGAACCAGATTCTGCACCCTCAGCTTCAAACACGGAACCTAGCAGCCTGACTAATTACCTAAGCTCTCCTTTAGAATCCCTCAGTAAACCAGTGATGGATGTAATTTTAGAGGCAAGGAGACAGAGTACTAGAAAATTTTATGCTGAAAAATGGAAAAGATTCTGTGCCTGGAACCAATATCAAGGGATGAACACAGCAGTGCCCAATTTACCTCCGATTTTACAATACTTAACTGAGATGCTTCACAAGGACCTGTCTTTTTCCTCAATAAAAATTCACGCCTCAGCCATTTCAGCTCATTATAACACAGAACCTCCCCTCTTCTCTCTTCCACTGCCCAAGCAGTTCCTCAGAGGGGCCAAAAATTTAAGACCACCCAGGAGAGCTCCGACTCTAGCCTGGGACCTTAACTTTGTACTGGAGAAACTCACCCTTCCTCCTTTCGAGCCAGCTGCTACTGCAGATTTAAAATTCCTTTCTTGGAAAACAGCTTCCCTTTTAGCCATCACTTCAGCAAGAAGGGTATCTGAATTACAGGCCCTTATGGCAGTGGAGCCTTTCTTCTTTCATGCGGATAGGGTGTCCCTCAGGACCAATCCCTCTTTCATGCCAAAGGTGGTATCCAGTGTGGCCTTTAATCAGTCCATTCATTTGCCTGCCTTCTTTCCTAATCCACAGATCAAAGGGAAACGGATACTGCACTCCTTAGATGTGCACAGACGTCTTAGATTCTACTTGGACAGGTCTAAACCGCAAAGGAAATCTGAACAACTGCTAGTGGCATTTGCTGCAGGGACAGAGGGGAAGGCTATATCAAAGTGAACTCAACCAGGGCTGCATCTACCTCTACAGCCTTTCTCTGAGGCGTACCTACCAGGGTCATCCTAGAAGCTGCTACCTGGAGTTCTGTACATACTTTCACCAAGCATTACCATTTGCCAATTTTCTCTAAATCCAGAGCTGGCTGCATGTTTTATACCCCTGACGAACTGACATCACGGAAGAAGAGACAGTAACTGACGCAGGACCCAATTCTTTGTTAATCAGGCCGACTGAGGGCTACCTGCAAGCAGATAACCCAAATGTAATGACTGCAACAGTGAATACACTCTAACATCTACATTTGTGGTAAGTATACACAACTGTACTTTAGAACTGTTAGGTGTTAACGTCATTTTTTAAAGGCTGAAGCCACACCCACTGGGAGTTAAAAGTACACACTCAAAAGAGCTCTACTGGAGGGAATGAGTTAATACTTCGCAAACCATGAGTTGCAGCAAGTGATAGAATGAAAAACTGTAGTGTGATTGAAATGCACTGAGTAAATAGTCCATAGCTGAACTCTGATGGCCATGATAAGTGTGTCTATTGTTTGGGTGTTTCTCATCTAGATCTTGAGTGGTGTATCTGCCAGGTCTTTAGTAATGAAGCCCTGGTAGAATGTAGAAACTAATTATTAAAGGGCTTCTTAAGACCCCTTTTGCAGAAGTATTGTCCAAGGCTGACTAGTCTCCTCAGGCCTGTGGCTCAGTCTGCTTGTTCGGTGCTGACATCTCCATCGGCACAGACATGTATAAAAAAAAAAGACATAAAAACCCTTCAGCTGGTTCTTTGGTACCAAAATCTAAGGATGTTCTTTGTGTTTCACTGTTGCAGTCATCACACTTGGGTTATCCTGCCAGGGGTAGCACTCAGTCGGCCTGAATAACAGAGGCTTAGTATTTCTGCGTCGGTTGCTGTCGCTGCAGGACTGACGTCAGGTTGTCAGTGGTATAAAACAGGCAGCTGACGCCATTACATCAGTCTTTCTTGCCGAGGAGCCCGAAGTAGAAGCAATTAGCATGAGTGCTGGTTGGCCACTACCAGAGTTTTCGTTTCCGAAATTGAAGTTGGTCTTCTAAAGCAAAGTACCCCATTGGGGATCATTTTTTCTTTTTCTAACCAATGTCAGAAAAAGTTAACAATTGTCTCGCCTGTTTAAAGCAAATACCACAACGAGATTTCCATTCTTACTGTGTCACCTGTTTAGGCCCAGACCACGATGTCCCTGTCTTTCTGTTTTGTGCTTTGTTCAAGGCCGGAACTATTCGTCGTCTGGCCCTTATCAGAACTAAATACCATCGCTCTCTAGCTCCATATTCTGAAATGGCTTCGGTAAACCATCTGACTATCGATCTTCCGAAAAAACGTAAGGATAAAGACAGACAAAACCAAACGGGTCCAAAACTGCCGACGACTCTTACGTTAAGGTAGTTGCCAGTTTGCCAGTACTCAGTGAGGCACTTTTGCAGCCCCTGATGCCAGCTTCTATGGATTCGTAGGCCTCTGCCGAGACCCGTTTGGAGTCAGGTATGCCACAAGACTTTTCTTTACCTATGGAACCTGCGGATGTCTCTACCGTGGACGGGTCCAGAGCCGCTGTGCAGGCACCCAGCTTCTGAGGAAGTTCTTCACACTACCAATATTCACCAGAAACCGACGACCGAATTTAAGGCCCAGAGTACGAACTACTCCTAAAAAACAGACCCAAACTCAAGCGCCCGCTTCTTTGCCTCAATCTCGGATGCTTAATATGGTGGAAAACCTTATCATGCTGTTTAGAGGAAGCCAGTCTACCCCTGCTAAAAGGAAGAGAGACTTGTCCCCAGCAGCTTTATCTGACCAAGAGTCCGACGACTCTGATGTTTAATTATGAAGACATGCCCTTAGCTGCTTAGGAGGATTCAGATGCAAAGGAATCCATTTCTTCTGCCTCTCCTGCAGAGGATTTTTCTTTTGGTGAAAGCCTGCATACCTTGAGAGAGCATTTCCAGTGGGAATGCCAAGATTATCTTCAGTCCAAAAAGAGACTCGGGGGACTTTCTAGATTTACCACAGCACAAACCCTTAGCTATTCCTCCTGTTCTGGATGTTGCGAATGATGTTTTTATGGAATCCAGTCTAACTCCTTATACTCTCCCTCCTGCTCCCAGGAAACCTGACAGGTACTACGGAGTCCCAGACTCTCACAAAATTCTTTTCAAAAATCCTACTGCTGACCCAGAGGTCATCTCCCAAGGACCTAAAGGAATAAAAGCAACCACAGCTAAGAATCCCACCCCTTCAGACAGGGATTCCCGAGCTTTAGACAGATGGGGTAAAAAAGTATACACCTCTGCAACTCTGGCCATTAGAGCATAAAATTGTCAGTTCCACATGCTGAAATACCAGCAACATACTATGGAAAGTATTAAACAAAAATGATCTGCCTTCACTGACTGTGCAGAAAATAAAGAATTACAGGAGCTTATGCATTCTGCAAGCCAAGTCAGTAAGCATACCCTGCAATGTGGGTTTGACGTCCTAGAAGCATCTTGCAGGGCAGCAGTCACAGGTTCTGTACTTAGAAGGCATGCTTGGCTTAAGGAACCGATGTTGCCAGACCATGTCGAATCAAAATTATTGGACACACCACTGAACAAAGACAATCTGTTCGGCACCAAAGCAGAAGAGGTTTTAAATACGATGGAAGACAACACTAAGTCTATGCAGACAGTTTAGGACTTTTTGCAAGTACAGCCTCCTAGATTCAGTAGACATTGCCCCTCGTGTTCATTTCCAGCCCCCTCAAGGCCACCTCAGACTAGACTTTTAGGGGAAGCAGACCCCCCAGACAGCAGTCTCAGGGTATGCAGAGATCTAAGCAATGGAGTACCTCCACTTCTAAAAGAGGGCGTGCTAAGCCACCCTCTTATGGAAAGAATTCACAATGACTTCTCAACTCCTTCTCTCACCTCTGCCCATCTGCTCGTGCCCCTACGAAGAAAATGTGCCTCCCATGCCAAAAACTGGGCCACCATCACCACACGCTGCCAACCCCAAAAGGGTTCCCCCAAACCAGTGGGTAGAGGCACAAAAAACAAGTTCATTCCCTGCTTTCCATGAGAGCAATTCAGCCTGTTTCTGCAGAACAGATAGGCCAAGGTTTCTATTCCAGACTGTTCCTGGTACCCAGAAAAGAGTGCACCTGTCGCCCAATCTTAGATCTATCCATTCTATACACCTTCCAGCTTCTCCCTATGCTGTCCATAGATGCCTGGTTAACCACCCTAGACCTAAAGCAGGCCTATCTGCATATCCCAGTCAGGGACTCTTACAGGAAATTTGTGTTTCAGGGCAGGATGTATTCATTATCAGTTCTCTGCACTTCCCTTTGGCTTATCCACTGCTCCCAGTTTTTTCACAAAATGCCTGGCTCCAGCCATTGCTTTTTGCAGTCAAAGAAATATTCAAATGTACCCATACCTGGATGACTGCCTGATTCAGGCAGACAGGCAAAGCTGTTACAGCACCTGGCATTTGTAAAGGTCCTACTAACCTCACTGGGGTACACTGTCAATGAAAAGAAATCCAAACTAGTCTCCAGTCAAAAAATTGTATTCCTGGGAACAAGCCTGGACACAGCATCCCAGATGGCATTCCGTACTCCAGAAAAACAAACCTATCTGACAGGCTACTTCTCTCAACTGGCCACCAGAACCCAGTTATCTGCAAGGGAAATCCTGCAATCTCTAGGGTTCATGGCCTTCTGCATTCTACTAATTCCATATGCCAGACTGCATATGAGGAAACTTCAGTGGTACTTAAAAAGCCTTTGGTGCCAACATTCTCAGGACCTGGAAACTATTATGCCTATGATACCTTGTCTAAGGAAAGATTTTCTTTGATGGGCAGCAACATGCAACCACAACAAGGGACTTCCCTTTTCACAACCCCACGCTGCCCAGACCCTAACAGACACATCAGCTTATGCCCTGGGTGAACATCTGGACGGCAGGTGCATTTAGGGCCACTGGAGCCCAAATCAAATTCATCTGCACATCAACCAAAACAAGATGCTAGCTGTTTACGCTGTGACAGCTTTCAGATACCTACTCTTTCCGGGGCCTCTACTAATCAAAACCAACACCTCAGTGATGTGGTACATCAGCAAGCAGTGGGGAACACACTCTTACCCACTCTGCCGGCTAGCCATGACCCTTTGGAACACAGCCTCAGCCATGCATATTCACCTGCAAGCCCATTTCCTGCCATGCAACCAAACGTTTCTGGCAGACAACTTAAGCAGAAATCTCCTAGACCCACACTAGTGGCATTTAAAGCACAACAACTTCAGCCTTGTGACCCAGAAATGGGGTACCCCGAAGGTGGACCTTTTTGCCTCCCTCTACAACCACCAGCTCAGCAAATTCTGCACCAGGGAACCTCACAGCAAGGCCTGGAAAGTGGATGCCCTATCCTTCCACTGGACAAACCTCTCAATCTATGCAATTCCCCCTCTCCCTCTTCTTACAAGAGTGTTACTCAAAATAAGGGAGGAAAGACCAAGGCCAATCCTGATTGCCCCAGACTGGCCACGCCAACACTGGTACCCACTACTACACAGTCTGTCACTGTTGCCTCTATGGCACATCCCTCAGATTTCAACTTTCTTGACTTAGGAGGGAGAGTTCTTGCATCCACAATTGCAGACCCTGAGCCTGGCAAGACTGGCTTATTCCTTGACTTCTCCTCCAGTGGCCAGCCTAAGCAAGCAGGTCCTGGATGTTCTAAGGTGAAGCCAGACAACCCAGTACTAGAAAATCCTATGCTGACAAGTGGAAAAGGTATTGTTCCTGGATCCAGACTAAAGGAGCTGACCCAGCACAGCCTTCCTTGCCTCTCATCCTGGATTACCTAGCAGACCTACTCCACAGGGGCCTATCCTTCTCTTCCATTAAAATCCATGCCTCTCCAATCTCGGCACATTACAGCACTGAGCCACCTCTTCTCACACCCTGTCATCAAGCAGATGTCCTTCAAGGATGCATCTGCAGTCATAACATATGGGTTGTCCTGCCTCAGGCAGCCCTTCCGTCGGCCGGATTCCAAAGTCTGGGTCTGGCCTCGGCTGATGTTGCACTTTCCCCGACGTCAGAGCGTCTGGGGTATAAAAGCATCAGCCAATGCCATTTTCCTCAGTCTTTCTTGCCGCGCGGTGCCCGAAGCAGAAGCTGTTCGCAAGTGCCGGTCGGTCAGATCCAGTGATTTCAGCTACCGAATACTTTGAAAAAAGCTAAGTACCCCGTTGGGGACTCTTTCTTGCCTCAGCCAATGTCAGACAAAGTAAATAATTGTTTAACTTGTGGGAAACAGATACCACATAAGGATTTCCATTCTTACTGCCTTCCTTGCTTAGGCCCAGACCACGACGTATCGGCCTGTTTAGCCTGTGCCTCCTTCAACCGACGAACTCTTAGACGTCGGTCGGAGTTTGCAGAGGACTTTTTTGGAGCCGCTTTTGCTTATAAAATGCCGTCTGAGACTCAGACTTCGCATATGGTCAAAAAACGCAAGGAAAAGGACCGACACTCGCGGCCCGCGGTTTCGGCTGAAACCACGGCTAGGCCTACCGCGAGTGTCTCGGTTTCGGCCGAAACAGAGTCCTCGGCGATTCCTTCTTCCGAAACCATACTTCCGACCACCGAGGCCCGAGAGGCCCCGGCTGAGTCGGCTTCAGAACTACCTACCGAAGCTAGTGTTCAGGAATTGTCCGACACCATACCTTTGGGCATTTCTACCCCTGCACGTGGGGCAGCTAGGCCCCCTGCTTCCATGTCCATTAAGGCCTTTTCAAGGGCTAAAGCTGCCAAACTTTCAAAAGCTTTGCCTGCCAAATCTACCTCCCAGAGGCCTTCCTCTAGTTCACAGATCCTCAGCCTTGCTGAGGACCTTATTTCCTTAATTAGGGGTTCTCAACCTCACCCAGACAGGGCCTCTCAACCTCCTCCAGACAAAAGGCCCAGTACTGACCCCTCTGATCCACACTCCTCAGATGATTCCACGGATGGATCTGAGTTGTCAGACCACCAGGAAGGGGCTTACTCGCCTTATGAGGATTCAGATGCAGAGGAATCTATCCTTCGCCTCCCTCCTGAAGAGTTTTCCTTTGGTGAAACTCTACACTCCATGAGAGAGCATTTTCAATGGCAAGGTCAGGATTTCTCTGATTCTAGAAAAAGATTAAGGACCTTTTTGCATTTGCCTCAGCATAGGCCCTTAGCTATACCTCCTGTTCTGAATGTAATTGATGACGTGTACAATGATGTCAGTACAGCCCCTGATACTCTCCCTCCGGCCCCTGCCAAACCTGACAGATACTACAGGGTCCCGGATTCTCATTTCCATTTGTATAAAGCCCATTCTGCAGACCCAGAAACTATTTCTCAGGGCCCTAAAGGGGTTGCGGCCGCTACTGCCAAAAATCCTCTACCCACTGACAGAGAGTCTAGAGCTTTAGAGAGATGGGGAAAGAAGGTGTATACTTCTGCAACTCTTTCTTTCTGTCAGGGCATTAAACTGTCAATTTCATATGATAGAGTACCAGGAGTATTTGTTAGATGAACTGAATAAGAAACTTTCTTCTCCTGAACCCCTAGACCGTAAATCCTTACAGGATTTGGTACACAACTCACAACAGGTTAGTAACCATTTCTTAAAATGTGGCTATCATACACTGGAGGCTTCATTTAGATCAGCTATGACTGGGGCAGTTATTCGTAGACATGCCTGGCTGAAGGAGCAATCTTTGCCAGACCATGTCAAAGCTAAACTCCTGGATGCTCCAATGGAGAAACAAAATTTATTTGGCTCCTCTGCTCAGGAGATCTTAAAAAAAGGTTGAAGAAAAGGCAAAATCTGTGCAAACAGTTAAAGATTTCCTGCAAGTTCAACCACCGAGATTCAGCAGAAACTGGCCTACTAAGAATTGGTCCTTTCCAGACTCGGACAGAGCCCAGAGAGGCAGGAACAGGCGCCCTAGAGGCAGAGGTCAATCAAAGGGCTTCTACAGAGGCCGTCAGTGGCAGCCTGCCAACCAGAGGAGTAGTGCAACAGCAACAACAACTACTACTACACCAGGACAGGGTCAATGACTTCACTCTGATTCCGCCTACCAGGGATCAACTAGAAGCACCCTTGGGCGGAAAGCTGGCTTTATTCTCAAACTGGCATTATATCACAAAGGATACATGGACACTGCAAATAATAGACAAAGGATACAGGTTCCACTTTCACACTTTGCCAAAAAGAGGCGGAATGCCAAACCTTCCACCAAATCAGAGGGCAGAGGCTTTAAAACAAATCAGCATTTTACTTCAGATGAAAGCTATAGAAAAGGTACCATGTTCAGAACAAGGCCAAGGATTTTACTCCAGACTATTCCTTGTACCAAGAAAGGAAAATCAATGGAGGCCTATTCTCGACCTGTCCGCACTGAACACTTATCTCATTGTGCCAAAATTCAAAATGCTGACCCTACAGCAACTTCTTCCCATGTTGGGCAAGGAGTCTTGGCTGGTGACTCTAGATCTCAAGGAGGCATACCTGCATCCCTATTCGACCAAACTGCAGAAGACACCTCAGATTTCTTGCAGGATCAGAGCATTATCAATTCTCAGCATTGCCCTTTGGCTTATCTACTGCCCAGAGTATTCACGAAATGCCTGGCATCAGTAATTGCACATTGCAGACTACAGGGAATTCAAATTTACCCATACCTGGACGACTGCCTAATACAAGCGGATAACAAGGAAAATTTGATAAAGGACTTGGCCTATGCCATACACCTGCTACAGACCTTGGGATACAGTCAACATCCAAAAGTCAAGACTAGTACCATCCCAAAGGATAACCTTTTTGGGTGCAGATCTGGACACAACCACCCAAATGGCCTTTCTCACAGAAGAAAAACAAAAACAACTTCCAGATTACTTCATGATTCTGACAAGACAAACTCAGCTTACTGCAAGGAAAATCCTGCAGGCCCTGGGTTACATGGCATCCTGCATAATTCTAATACCGCATGCCAGGCTGCATATGAGGAAATTACAATGGTACCTCCGGAGTGTATGGTCTCAGCACAGTCACAGTTTAGAAACCATGATACCAGTCATTCCATGCCTTCAAAAGGAATTCCTGTGGTGGGCTTAGGCCTGCCAGTCCAACAGAGGGTTGCCTTTCAACAAACCAAAACCAAGGCAGACCATCACCACGGACGCCTCAGACCGAGGATGGGGAGCACACATGGAGGACAAATGTATCCAGGGCCTATGGCCTCAAGGACAGCTAAGCATGCACATAAACCAAAAGGAAATGCTGGCAGTGAGGCATGCAATCGAGGCATTCAAACCCTTCCTCCAACAAGGACACCTGCTAATAAGGACAGACAACACCACGGTCATGTGGTACATAAACAAGCAGGGAGGCACACATTCCTACCCTCTATGCCGGATGGCTATGAATATGTGGGAACTATGCCTGAATCTCAATATCCAACTACAGGCCCAATTAGGTGCCAGGAAAGAAAATGCACTGGTGGACAGCTTAAGCAGAACTACCATGGATGCACACGAATGGATGCTGCACCCAGACATCTTCCAACTCATAGCAAAGACATGGGGAATGCCGGAGATAGATTTGTTTGCCTCCCCACTCAACAATCAACTGAAGACATTCTGCTCAAGGACATACCACCCACAAGCTTGGAGGGTGGACTCTCTCTTTCAGCTGGAAAGCCCTAACAGTATATGCCTTCCCACCTCTCCCATTGATGTACAAGGTTCTACTGAAGATCAGGGAGGAACAGCCAAAAGTGATACTAATAGCTCCGGACTGGCCAAGACAACACTGGTATCCATTATTGAGAAGCATGTTTTTGGCAAAATCATGGCCTCTCCCCCTATGGCCTTTTCTTCTGACGCAGAACAATTTCAAGACCCTGCATCCCAACTTGAAAACATTGCAACTGACTGCCTGGAAAATTCCTTAAATTCCAATCAAACTGTTTTATCTCAGAGGGTGAAGGACATAATCCTGGAGGCTCGCAGGCCTTCCACAAGGAAGATATACTCAGCTAAATGGAAGAGATTTCTCATTTGGAGCACATCAAAGGGCACAGATGTCACAGTGGTAAACCTAACACATATCCTAGAATACTTAGCAGAATTGTTCCACAATGGCCTGTCCTATTCTTCCATTAAGATTCATGCTTCAGCAATTTCAGCAGAATACAATGTGGATCCACCTATCTTCTCACACCCTCTCCTCAGACAGTTTCTGAGAGGGATCAAAAATATTAAACCTCCAAGAAGACCCCCTCTACCTGCCTGGGATCTCAACTTTGTGCTGGAGAAACTGACACTACCTCCTTTTGAACCAGCAGCATCAGTGGATCTACAGTTTCTATCTTGGAAAACTGCATTCCTTCTGGCAATCACTTCAGCAAGAAGAGTATCTGAGTTATAAGCATTAATGGCAGTGCAGCCTTTTCTTATTTTCCACCAGGACAGGGTGTCACTAAGAACCAATCCTACTTTTATGCCAAAGGTGGTATCTAGGGTATCCTTGAACCAAGCTATTCACTTGCCTACATTCTTCCCTAATCCACAGAATAGAGGGGAAAAACTTTTGCACACCCTGGATATACACAGACAACTACGCTACTACTTGGACAGAACAAAAACTAGCAGAAAAACTGACCAACTTTTTTGTAGCATATGCAACTGGGGTGCAAGGAAGATCAATTTCCAAACAGACAATTTCAAAATGGATAGGAAATTGCATTCGCTTTTGCTACTCCTTTCATGGAAAGACAGTTCCTGAAAATATCAGGCCTCACTCCACAAGGGCCACGGCCACCACTACAGCCTTCCTACGGGGGGTGGCTACCAAGGACATTTTAGAAGCTGCTACTTGGAGCTCCGTGCATACATTTGCCAAGCATTACAATCTACCTTTTATACTCTAGATCCAGAGCAGGGTTTGCAACTGCAGTCCTGCAGGGGATCTTAACTACACCATCCTTTTCTTAGTACCTCCTCCCCCAGATTGGCTATGGTATTCTACCCATATGTTATGACTGCAGATGCATCCTTGAAGGACATAGTACAGTTTTGTACCTACCATAAATGTAGATGTCCGATAGGTATGCATCTGCAGTCAGGATTACCCTCCCTCCTTCCCCACTGTGGTATTCCTAGGGTGCTTACCCCTCTTTTAGCTAGCTGGGGGAATCTATTATGGTGTATTTGTTTTGTTTATACATGTATATAATTTGCAAATGTTTGGAACTTTTCAGCATTTATCCAAATTTAGCCTTCCTAGAGGGCACCTGGCATCTGGGGCAAGAAAAACTGAGGAAAATGGCGTTGGCTGATGCTTTTATACCCCAGACGCTCTGACGTCGGGGAAAGTGCGACATCAGCCGAGGCCAGACCCAGACTTTGGAATCCGGCCGACCGAAGGGCTGCCTGAGGCAGGACAACCCATATGTTATGACTGCAGATGCATACCTATCGGACATCTACATTTATGGTAGGTACAAAACTGTACTTTCCTGAGAGGGGCTAACAACTTAAGGCCACCAAGAAGAGCCCCCACCCCTGCTTGGGTCCTTAACTTTGTGTTGGAAAAGCTCACACTACCCGCTTTTGAGCCTGCAGCTTCAGCAGAGTTAAAATTCCTCTCTTGGAAAACAGCCTTGCTTCTGGCCATCACGTCAGCTAGAAGAGTGTCTGAGCTACAAGCACTTATGGCTGTGGAATCCATCATTTTTCATCCGGACAGGGTCTCCCTCAGGACTAACCCTACTTTTATGCCTAACGTGGTGTCCAGTGTGGCTCTCAACCAATCTATTCATTTGCTCACCTTTTTCCCTAAACCTCAAAGTAAATGGGAGGGGATCCTGCACTCTTTAGACATGCACAGACAGCTCAGATTCTACCTGGATAGGACTAAGCCCTTTAGGAAATCTGACCAGTTACTAGTGAGCTTTGCACCAGGGGCAGAGGACAAGGTCATATTAAAGCAAACCATCCCCAAATGGATAGCACACTGTATCTATTTCTGTTACAAACAACATGGGAAACCCACCCCCACAGGGGGTCAGAACACATTCCACTATGGCATCTTCAACTTCTGCAGCCTTTCTCATAGGGGTGCATACCAGGGACATCCTGGAAGCTGCAACATGAAGTTCTGTTCATGCCTTCACCAAGCATTACCACCTGCCTATCTTTTTCCAAATCCAGGGCAGGCTTTGCAACTGCAGTCTTGCAAGGCATACTAACCAGCCCCAACTGTTCTTGACCGCCTCCACTCATTCTTCAGCTTTGGGAATCAACCCAAGCCTGATGACTGCAACAATGAAACACGAAGGACATAGTACAGTTGTGTGCACCTTCCATAAATGTAAATGTTCGAGTGTATTCACTGTTGCAGTCCTGGTTTCCCACCCTCCAGCCCCCTTGTCTCTCTCTCTCTCTCTCTCCCTCTCCTCTTCACTCTTTACAGGGCTATTGGTATTTACTTTCTACTGATGGTGTTATTCCACAATAACTTAGGTCCCTATTTCTGGGCTCCTGACATTTGGGGCAAGAAAAACTGATGTAATGGTGTCTGCTGCCTGTTTTTATACCACTGACTACCTGACGTTAGTCCTGGCGGGACAGCAACCGACGCAGAAATACTAAGCCTCTGTTATTCAGGCCGACTGAGGGCTACCCCTTGCAAGGTAACCCAAGTGTGATGACTGCAACAGTGAATACACTCTAACATCTACATTATGGTAAGTGTACACAACTGTACTTTCCAAACATTTTGGAACACGCCAAGTCCTCTGCACCAACCTCTACCTTTGTGCCATCAACACCAACCATGATACTGACTCATACAGTGACTGCAATGTCGGCACCGGCTTCCTTAGTTGCTACATCGGTACTGACATCTCCTGTGGCACCACAGCTCCTACCTTCAGCACTGGTGCTATAGACTGAGACTTTCTTTACACCCGGGACTACATATTTCCCATCCGTTGACCACTTTCTGGGTTATCTTTTTAGTCCTTTTGTATTGAGACCCGACTTCCTCTGGATTGTCTGTTAGCTGTACCAGTAGTCTTTACAACATTAACATAGTAAGGTTGGTGGATCAGCTTCTGACGGCTAGGGGTCTTCCCCCATCTTCTCAGTCCCCTCTCCCTCCTGGTACAGGGGAGTTCTCTTCCAGTATACCCTTACATATACTCCTTTTCTGACCTCTTCACAGGCTTTAGAGCTGTCGACTCTAACCATACAGACTCCAGTGGCCTCTGCACTGACTGCTTCCTTGACTGTGTTTCCGGGCACAGCTCCTACTCTCTCGGTGCCATTGGAACCGACTGGTCCCTGGGGTTGGATCTCCACTGTCTGGTCTGGAGGGTTTTCGTCGACTCTTGTTTTTGTTTGGAGCCGACTTTATCTCTTCGGGCTGCGCTGGCTGAGGGCTCTTCTTCCTCTCTGGATTTAGAGGTGTGCCTTTTGTAGCAGGGTGTGACCTCTGTTTTGAGTTTCTCTGCTTCGGGCTGTCATCCCTCTTTAGGGAGGCCTGCCTTTTAAGCTATATAGAGGGCTTTGGCCATGGCTACTTCCCAGGTGGTTTCTGTGTTACTGTAGTCTCACCCATTGACCCCTGCTTACCTGGAGCTAACACACACCTCCATACCAGGGCAGTGACCTCCATGGATGCAAGACATTCCAATCAAGAGTCACCCTTCTTCCGAGTCCCCTTCAGATATTCCCACTGAAGAGCCTCCTTGGAAGAAATTGTGTAAGAGGAAACACCTGAACTCCCCTGAAGAGTCTGTCATTGAGGATACAGATTTCGATGATGGGGGAGTGTTCCCAACAGTCGCCCCAGAAGACGTCTCCTTTGGAGATATTCTGGAGGTCCTTAAACTGAGGGGTGACTGGAAGCTCAAAGACCCTATCTCCGAGGAGTCTGTGTACTTGCAAGCCTTTGGAGTTCACCCATCTCCTTCCTGGATGACTCCTCCAGCTGACAAACTGATTAAATTGATTTCTCAGTGGGCTTGGAAGGCCCCTGATTTGAATAGAATGGATTCCCTAGAGGCCAGATAAAATATTTTCCACTTCCCAGGATTATGAGTACTGGGCGAAAGGATTAGCAGTGGATGCTATGGTGGTAGCAGCTGCCACTAAAAAGGAACTGGCTGAGGAAAGTTCCATTGTTCATCCCCCTCACCAGGAGTCGAGGACGATGGACAGGTTTGGGAGGTGGGTTTATGAACCATCGACCATTTATCATTAGGTCCTTGAACTTTTTGGCACATTTCACTAGGAGCCAAATGGTCAAGGAGCTGTCTGATATCCTAGCAGGGGCAGTGGTTGAGGGTGGGGCTCCAGGAAAAAGTGGCTCCCAGTTAGCTATCCTGGAGTCTATCTCTAATTCGACTATGAGGCTAATTGCGTATGCAGCTGAAGGGGCAAACCAGGTTAGCATGTTTGGGTGTTGCAATTCAGCGACGCACTTGAATGCGCCTGCATGAGTTTGCAGAGCCATTCAAGTCTTCCTGCATTAATGCTCCCTGTGACGGATCCTCCTTGTTCAGTCTCAAAGTTAAAGAAACTATCCAGGTGTGAGAAAGGTGGAAAGACCTTGTTTGCAGTGGGCATATGTTTTTCTGCTTTCCAATGAGCCTATTCCAGGAATCCGAGGAGTGGGAAGATGTGGTTCAAGAAGTCTCAGTGACCTTTCAGGGCACGTGTGGTGCAGACTCCCCTCAGGGCAGAGGGGGGAGATCTAATGGAAGACACGGTGCTAGCGGCAGAGGTGGCTCGCAGAACCAGGGTTCCAGGGAGTCCACCTCCTCTGGCCAACCCTATCAGTGCTCCTGATTGCTAGTCTCTGGAGGCAGACGGGGGGGGGGGGGATTTTCTTTGCACCCAACAGCCATGGCGACAAGTTAACCACAGATGGCTGGGTGCTAAGATTTTTTTCCAGAGGTTACCTTATCCCCTTCATTCTTTATCCAAAAACGGTAATAAGACTCCCCAGTGTTCCACCCAGTCAGAGGGACCAAGCAGTCTTAGAAGTACAAAAGCTGCTGGAAGAGTCATCCAAGAAGTCTCACCAGACCAGATAGGATTTGGATTTTACTCAAGGTTCTTTTTAGTGCCAAAAAAGACAGGGGACTGGAGACTGATTCCGGATCTCAGCATTCTAAACAGATTTGTTCAACAATCCAAATTCTAGATGGTCACATTCAGTCAGTACTTCCTTTTGTAGAGGAAAATAATTGGATGTGCTCTATGGACCTTCAAGATGCATATTACCACATAAAAATGGATAAACGCTCAGGATGGTTTCTCCGCTTCCGGATAGGAACCCATCACTATCAGTTCAGGGTGCTGCCCTTTGGTCTCACCACAGCCCCCAGAGTGTTCACCAAATGGTAACAGTAACAGCTCACTTGAGACTGCACAAATTCTGGGTGTTTCCATATCTAGGCGACTGGATCATCACGGCTTCCAGCTAGGCATCATGGTCAACCTTATAAAGTCTCAACTGACCCCCCTCTCAGGATATGGAATTTATCGGAGCTTGTCTCAACACACTCTTGTGTGACCTCTCTTCCTCCCCACAGGCTACAGAAAATAAAATCTCAAGTTCATTCTCTCCTGTGCTCAAAGTACCATCCCTGCTAGTGCTTCAAGCATTAGCGTCCATGGCAGTGGTGATCACTCTGGTCCCATTGGAGAAATTTCAAATGAAAGTACTGCCATGGCTTTTTGCGAATCAATGGTCCATTCTAACCCACCCAATGAACCACCCCATTGTTATCACAAGTCGCTGCAAAAATGACCTATCCTGGTGGATGGAATCCAAACAACCTATTTTGGGCTGCCCTTTTATCCCTTCACAACCCAAAGCCATGATGACCACAGATGCCTCCCTGATGGGGTGGGAGGGGCATTATCTGGGAAAGAGCAGTCCAAAGCACTTTGTCCCCGATATAGAGGCCAGTCTGCATATCAACATTCTGGAGCTGAGGGCTATGGTACTAGCATTGCAAGCATTTCACTCTGCCATACCTCTCAACCTGGAAACTTCAAAAATCTGGACAAAGACCCATGAAAAATGGGTACAAATCTATATGCTGATTAACATAAAATTTGCATGCATAATTGTTACCCCGCCCACTCCCGTGGAATTGTGGGATACCGACTTTCAAATGCAGACAACCAAATTATAGCCCAAGAGTCCCACCTGCAACGATACTAATGTCCCATTACTTGGCTATTTTGCCCCATTTACCATAAGCAGTAATGTGCGTACTGCTTTACGTCTACAATGATTTGTATTTTATTTTACATTTTATAGCACAAACTCTAATAGAAATCTGCTAAACAAAGCAATAGTCTCGCAATGAAAATAGACTTAGCACTAAAACTTCTCTGCCCTTAAAACTCACATTAACTGAAACAGCATTGAAACCCACATCCAAAGAAAATGCATCTGGCCAGTGGCAGATAAAGATTACCTTCGGGCTTTTTTTAAATCATAGGCCCCTTGCACACGAAACATTCATCTGTTCTTGGTACACCTTCCTGACAGTATTAAATTATATTCCTTGTATAATACAGCACATTTGTTAGAGCTTGTTTTAAATTTGTTTTGAACATTTTTCCAGTAAGCAATGAAACAAAATGCATGAACCAATAATGACAAAACTGCCCAATTCAGAACATTTCCATCATAAGTCTACTCAAACTTCTGCAATCCACCAGTATCAGTAAATATGCACACAATCTCTGCAGAAGTAAAAATCATCTAAATAATTCTACATTAAAGAGATCTGTAACTAATGAAGATGCTGCTAGCAAGCAATTTTATATTTCATTGTTTCCCTTGAAGAATAACTTACCTGTATTACATTAAAAAAATAAGCTAGTAATATTTCAATAGGGAATGGATGGATGGCAAACTGATAACAGGTTCATAGTTACTAGGTATCTCTGCCAAAGAGGCCATTCTCAGGACTGCAGCATCCACCAGTTCCACCCCCTTTAAAAGTACAACACAGTACAGCATCAGCAATCTATCTAAATACTCTGGGAGTAGAACCCACAGCCTTCTGCATAAAAAGCAACTATTCTACCTGTTATGCTACAAATACAAACTGGCTTGACCTAAGCAGTGCTGCTTATTCCAAATTGTTTTGTGTTAGTAGCACAACAGGTAGAATACTTGCTTTTGACGCAGAAGGCTCTGGGTTCTCTGCATCAAAAGCAAGCATTCTACCTGTTGTGTGCTACTAACAGCACAAGCAGACTAGGCATAAGCAGCACTAAACTTCTCTTCCCCTGAAGAACTATGCAGCACAAGAAGTCTGGAAAAAACAAACATTTTTTTGGGAGACAAAAGCCCAAAACCAGGGGCACATTTTAAACCTTGCTTGTATAATCTTAGAAAAGTTGCTAGAATAAAATGTTTTGCTACCATATGTTTCCTGAAAGGTAGACAAGACTGAAACCTAAATGGTTATTATTTAGTGAATTCAGTTCACACTGATTTGCCAGAAAACCACAAATTTTAAGAGGAACAGACCAAAAGTATGAGCCAAACATTCTGTAAACTTTGGACAGTTGCAAACTATGGTCAACTCCTTGAATCACAAGAGGGTGGTGGTATGGGTAGAGAGTTAAGGCTCTTGCTCCTTGTACCCAAGGTACAGGGTTTGAGTCTAACTCTAACCAGCAGTTGTAACTAACTGGGGCATTTACACACACGGACAGTCACACCAAAGCTGCTTGTAGTAAGTAAACTTACAAAGAAGCAAAGCTGTAATGGCTACACACACTTGGCTGTGAAAGCTGGTTGGCTGTAATGGCTACACACACTTGGCTATGAAAGCTGGCTGGCTACACACACTTGGCTAAGAAAGCTGGCTTGCTGTAATGGCTGCACACACTTGACTATGAAAGCTGCCAGTCTGTAGTAAATAAAACACACACAGATGGCTGGCTGTAATGGCTGCACACAATTGGCTATGGCTAGAAATGAAAGTAACACACTTGTCTGCTGTTCTGATGCATATTATTGTTAATGAAAACTTTCTTCAAACAGCCTGCCGCATATCACTGTTAGTGTTACCGAGAATGAAGCATGAAGCCTGACTCGTATCGCTGGTAGTGTTACCAGGAATGAAGCATGAAGCCTGCCTGCTGTAAAAAGCATATCCTTACCTCTCAGCCCAGGGCTTCCTTTCCAGGCTCCAGTCCCAACTCGAGAGCTCTTTACAGATGCCTCAGACAAGGGGTCGGGAACCTCCATTAGCTCTCTCAAGGATTAGGGTTTCTGGCCTCTTCATCAGAGGTTAGGACACATTGATGTAAATGAGATGAGGGCCCTGCTTCTAGCTCTTCAAGCTTTTCATTCATTCCATCTTTCATCCCGGGCCCCTCAAGATCTTCACAGACAAGACAACAGTGATGTGTTGTGTCAACAAACAAGGGGGTGCAAGGTCCTGCTTTCTTTGCAGACTAGCTCTTCAGGTCTGGGATGCAGCTCTCTTGTAACAAGCGACTCTTCAGGCTATTTGCATTCCCTCAGCACACACTGTAGTGGCAAACTTTTTGAGCTCATGAATGGTTGCTTCACAAAGATGTGTTTCTGGACATTGTCCACTGGTGAAGTATTCCTCAGAAGATCTTGTTGCCTCCCTTTTGAACAGACAACTTCCTCTGTTCTCTTTCAGAGTTCCACATCCTCTGGCTTGGAAAGTGTGGACGCCTTGTCTTCTTTGGAAGGGGTATGTTTGTGTATGCCTTCCCTCCCCTTCCTCTCTTGCCATGAGTCTTGCACAGTATCAGGCAGGACTCTCCCAAAATCTTGCTGGTGACTCCCTTTTGGCCCAGACAGCATTAGTTCCCCATTTTCACTTGGCCAGTGGCAATCGCCACAAGTTACTTCACTTGTGTGTACTTTCTCATTCAAGACCAAGGGTCTCTTATCCATCCTCACTTCCCCACTCTTAAACTGATGCTGTGGGTAATAGGGTTTTAATCCCTTTTAGGCACCTCTTTTCTTTGAACCTACTTTGGGTCCTGCAGGAGGCCAAGAAGCCAACTAGCAGGAAATCTGTTTATCCAAATGAAAAAGATTTTCTGTTGAGTGCCTCTCTTGCTACCAGGATCCCCTGTCTGGAAGTTTCTCTGGCTCTTTGTGTGATCTGCTCGAGGCTGGGTTAGCATACTCTTCAGTTAAAGCTCACCTGTAAGTAATTTCTGCTAGTCTGCCCTCGACTCTTCCTCTGACCTCTAGAGTTGAGATCAAGCAGTTTCTTAAAGGCATCCTCCATGTCAAGCCTCCCACGAAGCCCATTTTGACTTCCAGTGACCTCAGTTTTGTTCTTGAAAAAAGTGGATCAAGCTCCCTTTGATTCTGCTGCTTCAGTTTCCTTACAGCACTGTACTTTGAAGACGTTCTTTTGGCTCTCACTTCAGCTAAGAGGGTGTCTGAACTTCACATACTCATGGCTGTTCCTCCTTTCTTAGTTTTCCACAAAGACTGTGTTTCTTCATACTAACCCTCCTTTTATGCCCAAGGTAGTCAGAGTGATTTCTCAAAATCAGTCTGTTCATTGCCCCCCAAGTCTGCCAGTAAGAAGGTTCTGCACAACCTTGGATTTGGTTAGACAGCTCAGATGTTTGTATAAAACTAAAGATGTTTGCAGATCTGAGCAACTTTTGTTTCCTTTCATCCCAGGTCTTTTGGTTTAGCTGTTTCTAAGCAAACCATCTATTCCTGGATTTTTAAAGCCATTTCTTTTTGTTTTTTTCATGCTAAATGTTTTCCACATCAATAATGGCTCATTGGACCAGGGCTGTTGCTTCCCAAGGGGCTGGATACTATTTCCATCCTTGAGGTTGCTACTTTCTTCTGTTCATACATTCACTGGTTTTGCCAGGGCTATCCTGCATGGGTTTGTGGAGGGCTCTAGGTGCTGTCCTCCTCCCAGATATCCTCTTGAGCTTTTGTACTCTACCGTCAGCTTTGAATATTGCAACAGTGCTATGGAAAGGCATAGTACAGTTGTGTAAAATCTTACCATAATGGTAGATGCCCTTCTATTCAATGTTGCGGTATTCTTTCCCTCCCTCCTGTCCCCTGTGTTCTAGCCTTTTTTTTTTTTTTTTGCCTTTCTGGCTCAGGGGCGCTCTCCTCCTCCTGGATGCACATATTCTTACTTGTCCCTGGGAATGTTCCGTTCTTTCTGGGGCTTTGTAGTTCTGAGCATGTGTCCATACAGCATATTTTTGCCCTATGTCTTGTGTGGGGAGCATATATGTGAGGTAAGGCACCTGCAAGTACTAAAAGCTTTGGTATTCTGGTGAGACTTTGGGTTATCTTTTGCAGGCGATCCCTTCAGTTCTGTATACTGCAACAGTGAAGAGAAAGCACAACTACTGTTATGGTAAGATGTTACACAACTGTACTTTGTGACAACTTGGGTACTTCTTGCAGGGCAACTGCCACAGGATCAGTTATACTCGGACATGCTTGGCTAAAAATCTACCATTGTCAGACCAGGTTGAAGCAGAGTTATTGGATGCCCCACTTGGACAGAGAGTTACTTTTTGGATCCCTAGCTAAGCAAGTCTTCAGGAAACTAGACAAAAAAAGTAACACAGATTAAAATTCTTAGAGTTCTACTTGTCCCCAGCTCCATGATACAGTAGAAACTACCTCTCTAAGCTTTGGGCTTTCCCACCTAGATAAGATGAAGGGAAGCCGCCTCATGCAAAAAAATAAGACAATCAAGAAGATGGCAGCCAGAACAGCCTCAGAGATTGGGTGCTCCCAAAGAGCCCATCCAGCACAGAGAATCTTAGACTTTCGGCTTTTCCCGGTTATGGGTCGCCACAGCAGAACTCCAGTCCACTCATGATTGGCAGTAGATTTTTACGGTGCCGAGTTGCCAGCCCGACACCCAACCTTCAATGAAGGCACGCCCATTCATGCTCGCACCTACCTGCATGTCCTTAACGTCACTCGATCGCAGGGAGGATATGCAAGCTCCACACAGAAGGCGCTCTAGCAGAGAATCTAACGGGAGAACCTCTTGCTATGAGGCGACAATGCTAACTGCTGCACCACCGCGGCTTTTTAGATGTTAATATTTGCTACCCTTTCTCTCGGCAAGAGAGATGCTAAGGATCCTAGGGTACATGGCTTCATGTATCCTAGTGGGCTGTTTAGCAGAGCTTCAAATGAGGAAGATGCAGTGCTTTCTCAAAATGTCTGCGAACAGCACTCTGTCCTTAGAAATCCTCTTTCCCTTGCTCCCACGCCACAGGAGGGAGCTTGTATGGTGCAAAGACACCATACAATACAACCCAGGAGCAACCGTCACTCAACATCAGGCAGACAAGTCCATCACTACGGACTGTTCTGATGTAGCTTAGGGAGCCCACCTAGGTCCAGTGAGGATGCTTGGAATTTGATTCCCAAAACAGACACAGGTGCATATCAGTCTGAAGGAAATGCTAGCATTTTTTGTGGCCATGAAAGCTTTCAAACAGCATTTGACTCCAGGAACTCTGCAAATTTGGACAGACAGTACCAAAGTCATGTGGGACATACATACATAAACTAGGGGAGGGTGACTTCTGCAGGCTTACCAGACTGATCTGGATGCTGACCCAGGGCTTGGTGATCACTCCCATTGTATCGTATGTACCAGGCTACACCAGTATTCTAGCAGATTTCCATGTGCAGCGACTTAATTAGATCCAAGCGAGTGGATATTGAAAAGGGAAGTGTTCCTAGATCTCACTATGCCTCTTTGCTTCTACCTAGAACAGACAACGTCTGAGACTGTGCTCCAGAACCCATCAGGAGTGAGCCTGGAAGACTGACGCTTTCACCTTCACATGGAGGCAAAAATTCATTGCAAAATGGAAAAAATTCTCTTTATGGTGTCATGGCCAATAGACTCCTCCAGCTGAAGCAGACATTCATTCTGTACTGCTTTACCTGTTTGAACAGGATCTTTCTTACTCCAGCATAAAGGTTCATGATTTGGCAATTTCAGCTTGCTTGTAAGACTACACCAGTGTTCTCTCACCTGAACATGAAACTGTTTGAGGGGTGATGCACTTGAGACCTCCCAGGAGGGTCCTTATCCCCTGCATGGAATTTAAATTATGATCTGAAGTAGTTAACTTCATTTTATCTGCAACTTGTGGGCATTCGGATCCGTATTGGATCCGAGCCGGCAACTTTTTTTCTAGCATCTGCTCTGAGCTCCTCCCTCTACCGATAATGCACTACCATCTCCTACCTTCCCCCAGATCTTGTTTGCCGTGCCAGTAATGAACATCGTGGTTTCCTTCGCTCTGAGCTCAGGGATAACAAGTTTAAAAATCCTTTGTCTTTAGTTTGTCTGAGTTAGTTGTTTCCCTTCCTCCCCCACTAGTATATTGCTTGTTCATCGGTTAGTTTAAAAAAAAAAAAAAAAAGTTTTTGTTGTAAAACTCTGTAGAGTAGTTGTTGGGCCTGCCCTTCCCCTAAGTGTGTTTTGTCTGTGGTGATCTTGTAGGGAGTGTGTTTGGTGCAGGACCGTGGCTGATCAGCCAAACTCAGTGTTTAAGTGCACAGAGTTTGGCCATAAGCTCTCAGCGGCTGATGGTCACACTCTGTGTGTTATTTGTTTGGGAGTGTCCCATTTGTCGACACAATGTGCAATCTGCACTGGGTTTAACCCTACAGCCCTCGGGGATCAGAAGGCCAAATTGGTAGCCAAAGGCCTTCTCCCTGCATCTGTGCTGGAGTCTGCCATGGCCTCGGTATCTATCACTCATCATCCCGCCCAGACAGGGACTCAAACTCCCATTTCTTCTGGTGCTGGGTCAGGCAAGGAAAAAGCTGCAGTCAGTGTAGTGGACAAAGACAAGGGCAGAGAAAGGTGCAAGGAGGACAGGGACAATAAAGGGATAGACCTGGCAAGAGATCCTTGGACAGGGAGCTCTTTCTTAGTCCCCCTTCTAAGTCCATGAGGCCAGTTTCTCCACTGCTTTGGTCTCCTCGTTTTCCACCGGAGCCACTGGAACCTTCAGATCTAAGGCCTTCCTCGCCCTCACAGCGTAGACCAGCCAGATCCGAGTCAGTGGCTTTTTTGCGATCGACTCTGAGCTTATCGGACTTAGACATGGACAGGATGATGTGGAGATTCATTCAGACCCAAATACAGATGGGAGTCTTGCCAGGCCCCTCTCCCTCCGGAGGGGGGGACCTCCATGCCTTTTTTCCACCCCATCTCTCCTTCCCCGATCCATACATCGGCTTTGGGGCTCTTGGATCAGAGATTTTTTGGAGCTGGTAGCTCGGCGCCGACTGTTTCCCCAACCTCGACTCCGGCTGTTACCTTTAGCTCCTCTGACCCGACTAGTTCAGAGCCAAGTGACTCTCGGAGCTGCGGACAGGGAGTTGGACCCGAGGAAATGGATTCTTTGGCTCTGCCTCTTTTGGATCCGACCCATTTCCTCGGACCTCAGGCTACCCTTGCTTCTGCTCCGGTCCCTGCTTCAGATCCCGGGAGTGCTTCTTTCTTGCTGGGTGCCAAGGAGGTATGCTGTCCTTCGGCCTTCGAATTGGTGGAGAGGGTTCTCTCCTGGGGATTGAGATCCCAGCCCATTCCCTTGGATTCCACCCAGACCCCTCTGGATTTGGCGACGACACCCTTCATCCTGTCTCAAGGACAGCCCATGCCAGAGGATCCCCAGGTTATTCCCCCTGAGGAGCCCCCTGCGGCTCACTAGTCCTCTTCAGAGAGTCCCACTGAAGAGGGCCACCGCAAGCGCAAAAGGAGGCACTTGGACTCCCCCGAATCCCTCACTACGGACACAGACTTAGAGGAAGGAGAAGGTTCCCCCAGGTCACCTCCTGAAGACGTCTCCTTTGGGAGACATCATGGAGATCCTCCGCCAGAGGGGAGGTTGGTCAGCCCCAAAATCTTCTGTGGATGAGTCAGTGTTCCTGGAGGCCTTTGGCACTGGCCCATCTACTTCTTGGGTGTCTCCTTGGTGGACTTTATCACCATACAGGCATGGAAGGAGCCTGACACCATAGAGCCTATCCCCAAACACCCAGACAAGATTTCATCTCCCCCTACTGACAGACAGTCTTGGTCAAAAGGAGCCCCAGTTGATGCTATGTTGGTCGCAGCGGCCACCAAGAAGGAACTAGCGCAGGAGAGTTCCTCGGTCCACCCTGCAGACAAGGAGTCCAGGTCGGTGGATAGGTTTTGGAAGCACGTTTATTCCTCAACTACCTTTTCAGTCTGTGCGCTGAACTATTTGGCACGTGATCGGGCTTCAGCGAGACCTTGTATTGGAATTCGCTGAGTCACCCCCCAGAGTTCTTATTGCCGCAGGACAAACAGCTGTTCTCTGCGAAAATGTCGACTCTGAAGTCAATATCGAGCATGCCTATGCAGCTCCTTTCCCATGCCATGGAAGGAGCAGCTAGGGCGACCGGGACAGGCATAGCCATGAGGCGTCACGCCTGGCTCAGGTTGTGTCAGTTCACGGACCCTTTCAAGGCGTCATTTATTAATGCTCCCTACGACGGTTCTTCCCTTTTCGAGAAGACAGTACATGACACACTTGTCCAGAGCAAAAAAGACTGGAAGACTGTCTGCCTTCGGGATCTGCTTCTCTAACCCTCACTGGTCCTTCTCTAGGAATCAGAGGGCAAAAGAAAATCTTAGTTTTCCCGAGATTCTCAGGACAACTATTCCCCCAGAGGCAGATGGGGACAGGATCGATGCCAACCCAGAGGTAGAGGGGTCCCAGGAATTTTGGGTATAGGGAACTTTTTTGTGATAGACCCGCTCAGCAGCCCTGAGGGGTTGCCCGGCTGTCCTACTCTGGAGGCAGTCTGGGGGAGATTGTCCTTACACCCAGCAGCATGGGAGTCCATAACGACAGATCGCTGGGTGTTACAGATTATATCCAGAGGTTACACTATCCCATTTGTTGCCCCTCCAAATGTTCCAAAACACCTCCCATATGTTCCACCCACTCACAGGGAGGCTGCAGCTCTAGAGGTTTCAAAGCTGCTTCTCAAACGAGCCATCCAACAGGTCCCCCCCCCCCCCCCGATCAATCCGGATCAGGCGTCTACTCAAGGTTCTTTTTAGTGCCAAAAAAGACTGGGGAAACCAGACCCATTCTAGACCTATCAACTTTGAACTGGTCGCCAAACAGACATTCCGGATGGTCACCCTACAGTCCATTCTACCTTATCTCGGAGAGTGCGACTGGATGTGCTCGTTAGACCTCCAGGATGCTTACTTACCACATCAAGATCCACATAAGCTCCAGGAGGTTTCTGTGCTTCCAGCTGTGAGCCAGGCACTTTCAGTTCAGAGCCCTACCCTTCGGTCTCACCACAGCCCCCAGGGTATTCACCAAGGTAATGGCAGTTGTAGCGGCTCAGCTGAGGCTTCAGGGTATTCATATATTTCCTTACCTGGACGACTGGCTCTTTGCTGCATCCAACAAGTGTCTGCTTTGTCTGGCCCGAGACTAATTTATTCAGATGGCAAATCTATTGGGGATTACAGTCAATGTTCAGAAATCCCATTTGCAACCAGTATAAGTTTTAGACTTCATCGGGGCATGGCTCGACACTTTGCAGATGAAAGTATTTTTAACTCCATACAGGATCTTACACTTCATGTGCCACATAGCTCAAATAGCAAACTTCAAGTCTCCAAAGGCGAGCGAGGTTCTGGGCTCCATGTCTGCCTCTATATCGATTCTCCCTTGTGCGCACCTTCATATGTGGGTTCTTCAATGGACTCTGTTCAATGGTCTTGGCTAGACCTGTCCATGGATTTTCCGATAAGGATCAGTCACGTCTGCAGGATGTCCCTTCTTTGGTGGTTAAATTCACCGATTATAGAAGGACACCCCTTTGCGTCATCTCCAGTCCAAGCCACAGTGACCACAGACTCCTCCCAACTCGGGTGGCGGAGACATTGTTCGGGAAGGACAGTCCAAGGCATGTGTTCCCAGTCAGAGACTAAGTTGCATATAAATGTTCTAGAGATGAGGGCAGTGCTTGTAGCATTGGAAGCCTTTCACACTGCCCTTCCTCTCGGATTGATTGCAATTTAGTCAGACAACATGTCGGTTGTCTGGTATATCAACAAGCAGGGGGGAACCAGATCCTATCCCCTGTGTCGCGAGGCCATGAGTGTGTTGGGAGTGGGCGATTTCCACCAGTCAGTTTCTGATAGCAACGCACATCCCTGGGAACTCCAACATTTTAGCGGACAGATTGAGTCGGGCTATTCTGATGCCGTACGAGTGGTCCCTGAAACAGTCAGTAGTGGAGGAGATATTCCTTGCATGGGGTCAGCCTTGCTGCGATCTCTTCGCATCTCCTTCCAACGCGAAGTGCAGCGAGGTCTTTGCTCTGATTCCCTCACCAGGGGAAGCCCCCAGAGATGCTCTAGTCCATGTTTGGCCCCCCGGGCTTCTGTATGCTTACCCACCATTACCACTCATTCCAAAGTTTCTTCAGAAAGCTTGCCTACTGCGGTGCAAAGTTATCCTCACTGTCCCATTCTGGCCTCGTCAGGTTTGGTTCCCATTCCTTTGGTCTCATCTCTTAGCTCCTCCATGGGTTCTGGATCCCTGCCCGGATCTAATCTCACATCCTTCAGGTGTTCGCCCGCCTGATGTGGGCAGTCTCAGGCTGACAGCTTGGTTGCTCCAGTTCCGTTGATTGCCAGGACTCCCCGTCTTTCAACCCCAGTAAAATCCATATTGGTGGCTTCTCTTAAAGATTTCACTAGGAAACTTTATCTCAGTAAATGGAAGCGTTTTTCCATTTGGGCCTCTCGGAGAAACCTAGATCCCTTTACAGCCCTTGTTCCAGCAGTGTTGGATTTCTTGTCTGGTATTTTTCAGCGAGAAGCTAGCTCCTCCACAGTGAAAGTACAATTGGCAGCCATTTCTAATTTTCATGTTGGTGAAGACATCGCCTTAGCCTCTTCTAGGCTGTGTAAGGCTTTTCTTAAAGGCACTTATCTTTTGCGCCCTCCTGTCAAGGATTCAGTGCCCCCTTGGGACCTTACTTTTGTCCTACATTCATTGGTGGCTCCTCCATTTGAACCTGCAGCATAGATGGATTTAAAATTTTTATCTTGGAAGGCCGCTTTCATAGTCGCCATTACATCAGTTAGGAGGGTTTCTGAGCTTCAAACTCTGTTTGCCATGCCTCCTTATTTGGTCTTACATAAGGATAGGGTCTCTCTCTGTACTAATCCTTCTTTCTTACCTAAAGTGGCATCTGCAGTAAACATAAACCAGTCCATTAATCTGCCTGTTTTCTTTCCTAATTTCCAAAACAACGGCAAATACAAACTTCATTTGTTAAATGTTCATAGACACCTTCGCTTCTATCTTCGTAGAACAAAATCATTCTGCAAGTCTGACCAGTTGTTAGTTTTCTTTTCCAAATCCTTTTTGGAAAAAGCTATTTCTAAGGTTTCTTTGGCCAGATGGATCACTCTTTGCATTTTGCATGTCTACAAAACAAAAGGTTTATCTCCTCCTGGTATTGTTAAAGCTCAGTCTACCAGGTCCATGCTGACTTCTGCTGCCTTTTGGTCTAGGGTTTCTTTGGACGACATTTGTGCAGCAGCAACTTGGGCCAATTCACATACCTTCATTTCCCATTACAAATTAGACCTGATTTCTAGAGTTAGAGCATCCTTTGTTCTGCGGTGCTCAGGAATATCCTTCCATAAGGGCCTCCCAGGATTGGAGTAGCTGGGGACTCTGTCCCACAGGTTGCAGATAAAATGAAGTTAACTACTTCAGATAAAGAAGTTATGTACTCACCATAATGTTCCATCTGAGTAGTTATACTTCATTTTTCTTCCCTCCCTCAGTCCCCCAGACCTTGTCCTGTCAATATTCAGGTTTGGTTCATTGGGCTGAGTTGCTAATGTATTTAGTTGCAGCAAACTCTATCTGAGGGAAGGTAGGAGATGGCAGTGCATTATGGGTAGGGGGAGGAGCTCTGAGCTTGGAGCAGATGCTAGAAAAAAAGTTGCCGCTTTGGATCCGAATACCCACAGGTTGCAGAAAAATGAAGTATAACTACTCAGATGGAATGTTATGGTGAGTACATAACTTCTTTTTTTGTAAAATTTAACTGTACTGCCCTTCGAACCAGCTGCCTCTTCTCTCCTCAAGATGCTCACCTTGAAGACAACCTTTTTATAGCTGTCACTTCGGTCTCTGAACTGAAGTATGTGATAAGTATGGACCCCCTTCACTGTCTTCCACAAAGATACAGTAACCCTCAGAACTTAACCCTTCATGTATGCCCAACGTGGTTTCTGAACTCTGCCCTAACCAGGTTATCCATCTGCTAGTTTTCTTCCCAAATTCAGAGAACAGTACAGAAAGAATCTTCCACTCAGTGGATGTCCAAAGATCTGGTACTACCTGGACAGGGCAGACCAGTTTGTGTCCTTTGCAGAGGGAAAACAGGACTGGCCTGTCTCAAAGCAAACCATCTCCAAATGGATTGCAAACTACATGAGGTTCTGTTATACACACTATGGAAAGCCTGTGCTTGGCTGCTTTAGAGCCCACTTCACCAGGCATGAGGCAACCACCACAACCTTCCTCAGAGAGCCCACCAAAACAGTCTTGGAGGTAGCTGCCTAGAGTTCTGTTCACACCTTCATAAAACATTGCAGCTTGGGTCAGGCATCCAGGGCAGGGTTTGCCTTTACCATCCTACAAAATATTTCCTAAAAGTACTACTTTATCTTGTCCACCTTCAAAGCAGCTTTGAGAATCTTCCAACGGATTAGTACTGCAGTGTTGTCTACGAAGAACATAGTACATTTGTGTCCGACTTACCATAATTGTAGCTGTTAGAGTACATCACTGTTGCAGTACATTTTCTCTCCCTCCTACTGCTCTTCTAAGTTGGGACCTTGTCTCCTGCTGCTGCTTCTTGGTGTCTTTCTGGCTTATCCCAACCATCTCCCTTTATCTTCCCTTTTGCATTCACTACCAAGACCAGACAGTTGGGGGAGGTCATGCTCTGTCCTCTGGTACCAAACTGCTTTCCTAGGTAAGAAAGACCTGAAGATGTTGCCGACTGACGCCTTACTTGTACCCTGATGTCTGTCATAAAACATCCATCAGCTTGGGATAAGACTCTGGAAATCAGGAAGTCACCGGCTTCTGCACAGCAAGACATCCCATGGATTAGTACTGAAACATTGATCTACTCAAACATGTAGATTTATGGTAAGTGAGGCCTAATTAAGGTTGTTGATGGTACTGATGTCAGATGCGTCTCTGCCGTGGGAATCCCATGATGGTAACTCCCTTTAACCCATAACAAAATTGTCATTGTTGCCAATAAAATGTTGAAGTTTTTGTTGACATTTTATTGGATTAGAGTACATCACTGTTGCAGTACATTTTCTCTCCCTCCTCCTCATCTAGGTTGGGACCATGTCTGCTGCTGCTGTATGAAGGAATGTTAAGAAGCATGAGCTGTTCCAACTTTCTTGAGGGGGGGGTATTAATGGACATGTCTTGGGGATGCCTCCCATCAGTATATCTTTAATGTAGACAGGAGACCTCTTGGGAGTAGTCAGTTTGATGGGGAGGCTAGACTAGACTGATGCTTGTGCAGAAGATGCAGTCCATCCAAGTGATACCCTGTGGCTGCAGACTTTGCACAGCCACTTCTTGAATGTTTCCTGAGCCTGTACATCTGTATGGAGAGTAAGATGTAAAGTAGAAATCCCCTGATGGCCAACATGTATGACTGCCATGATTTTTTTAAACTCCTATGGGAATTAATGGAAAAGGTAGTTGCAATTAACTATGATTGGCCAGCTTGTCAGCAGGAGTGGTGTCAGAAGATAAATAAGCACACCTTATTATTGATATTATAAACGTGTTGATGTTAAATTTCAGTTTAATCCAGGAAAATACTGAGAGCTGTGGTGTTTGTAGTAAGAGTTTGTATATGTATTGAGTGAATGTCTTCTCAGTACTTTTTGTATAGATTAATGTCCTTGTTGCTAACTCTTTTAGTAAGTTGCGTGAAGTCTGTAGTTTGTTTTCCTTAATATTGCAATCTGTTTCCTTTGTGTAGGAGACATCACTCAGAAAGGCTATGAAAAGAAGAGAGCAAAGCTGTTGGCTCGTTATGTACCACGCATTCAAGGTAAGGAATGACGTCATCTTTTCACAATAGTTGTAGGTTTATGTTTTTGCACAGTTGACATGTGTATGTGGATCAGATAGCAGTAATGTTAAGGACGCTTAACACAGACTGGTCTTGAATGTGAATCGTGATTTTTGCCACTCTCAGTGAAAGGCGCAGTACTTTGCACTCTTCTCTTTAAGAATCCTCATAGTTTATCCTAGCCAAAGATTAATGCATTGCAGCTAACTTAACATTTTATCTTGTATATGTATGTTCCACTTTTAATGAAAAAAAATCAGAACAAAATGTATTGAGAAAGTGACTATGCTATTTATTACCAAAACGGTGCCCCCTTAAGTATGGCATGTTCCCATCCCTTCTGTTATTTAACCACAAGCCTACATGTTTATGCAGTGTAACCGGATTACATAACTGATCTTAATGCACTTTAATTTACACAGAACCTTGCCCTTTGAGGCACAAACACGGTGCAGAAATATTGATTGGATATCTAGTGGCTGTTGCTATGAGAGGATGTGTGAAGTGCATCTAGCCACAGGGGTATATTCATTCATATATCAGTACCTACACTTTTGTTGCAATGTGTCACAATTTACAGAGAAACTAAGTTCCTTCCCACTGTTTGTCCAGCTGTGGTCTCCTGTTTGCAGATGTGGCAGAAAGGTGGCTGTATTAAGTGCTAAGAGAGTGAAGGCCTGAATATCACAAGCTTGTGTGCCCAAGTGTTCATAAAATAGCAGATCACAGATTCTTTTGCCTTAGCCCTTTGTGTGAAGAACCTGACTGTTGCTGGGACCACAATTTTTAGATGGTGAAAGTAGACAAAAGGTCCACTGGGAAGTATCAATCTTGAGTAATGAATCTGTGTTCTTGTCATGCGAAGATGTGCACATGGTCATGAACGGACTTTGGCTTTGAGGCTCAGCTACAAGTTCTCCAGACATATGGAAGCTTCTAGTTGCTGTCCAGTTAACTTCAGATGAGAATGCAACCTTATGGTTGGTGTGACTGAAAGTATGGATACCTAATGAACCACAGTGACATTACTTTTTAGTCGCCTCCTTTTTAGGAGTAGGCTTTGAGTAAAAGACGAAGGAAATACTTCCCTGTACCCTTTGACCTTGGTGATTGGAGGTTCTGAATTTTAATCTCCCTGTAAATATGCATACACATACACACACACACACACCAGAAATGGAGTTTTAACATTGGATTATCACTTGCTTACAGTAGTTTAGCATGCCCCCACCTAGTAGCTTTCCTGGCAGAAGACTCAAAGATGTTCTATAGCAGTGCTTCCTCCAATGATAGATTTTGAAAACCTGTCTTTATAGTAATTCTCCTTAGGAACACACACAAAAATCTTTAGAGTCATGAACTCCAATCTAGAGTAACCATCCCTCTGCTGTGTAGTGAAGATTGCACATTGTTCTGATCACACCTGCAGTTTAATTGTATGGGTTTCCTTGTCTCATTCAAACCGATATATTTTAAAAGGCAGACCGCACATTATTAATGTTTTAACTTAATTTGATAGCATTACTGAATTTGAATTATTCGATATGTGATTAAGCAGCTCAAAGTGTGAGAAGATTACCTGAATACATAAGGCCAAAAAAAATGCTTTAATTGTGCACTTTAAAAGAGTTTCCTGTGATTTAAATTTTGCTGTCCAGCTTGCCAGAAGTTAGGAGTTTGATACTTCATTAATTGACTGCCAACAGGTATGAATATGTCAGTACTACTTTGGGTAGACAGTCCTAGGAAACCTAGGTTGTGCCTAAGGAGAAATCAGTCAGTCAACCTTTGCAGCATAACTTTGTGTGTGTGCGTGCTCTACCATTGACTCAGATTTCTATCAAGTCTGAGTGAGGTAAGCAGATTACCCACATTGACCGTCATGATAAATGTTTATTATTTGACCTCAATATATAAGCATAAACCTTGTAAAATTTGTATAGAGTTTAGTGAGGCTAGTTTAGGGGGCCACCTTTGCACTTATTTGCTAGAACTTTAAGTTAAGGGAAAGTTCCAGCAGAGGTCTGTTTCCAGGCAGACTCCACTTGATGTCCTATTCCTATGTTGCAGTATTCTAGTTGTGGGATTTCCTGCCCTCAGGCGACTCGTACGTTGGCTCCTATACAAAAGCTTCAGCTTGGCTGTTGCAACTGCGTGGGACGTCGCACGTAGGGCCATAAATCAGGGGCCTTAAATGTGGCATCTGCACGCACAATCCTCAGAACTTTTCAGCCGCAGACCTACACATCGTACGATCACTCCTTCACAGATGTCACTTCGATAAAGGTAAGTAACCAGTTAGGTTTCTGTTTTTTCTTGTTCTGCCAATTTTTATGGCTTAGGCTTGGTTGTTGTAGCCTTTAGCTGATGTCAGTTAAAAAAAGGAAAGTGCCAGTGCAGGCGCCAGATACCCCATAAAGATGCCCATGATAGGTATGTTATTTGCTTAGGCCAGGAACACTATCATTCAGCCTGCTCAATTTGTCAATCTTTTGTGCCCAAGACCCTATGCAGTTGTCTGGCTGCTTTAAACCTCTACTTGGAAAACCAGCTCCTTGAACGGTTAGCCCTTAGAATGGATCCCGCTTAGGAGGCCACACCTGAATCTCTGCGCAAGAAGGCCAAGATTCCTAGGCCTTCCTCGCCTGCCGCTCCTCTTCCCAACACCCCACCAACTGCTGATCTAGGAGTTGAGGTGCGTTCGCTGGATCTGTTGACCGGCAATGTCCCTTGAGGAAGCTGTTGCTCAGCAGATGACCGGCACGTCCTCTGAGCTCAGCTAGACACCGATTGCCGACAGTGTCGAGGGGGAACCAGATGTTCTTCATCTCACATTGCTGCAGTCCTTACATATGGGTAGTCCGCTGTAAACTGACATCAGGATGTCAGGGTACTGGTCCGATGCAGAAGCAGCGGATGTCAGAAAAAGTGAATAACTGTATTTCTTGTGGGAAACATATAGATTATCATTCTTTGTGCATTCCTTGTTTGGGGCCTGAGCACGACGTGGTTGGAGTCGCTTGTGCTAGGTTCAATGGTTAGATTGTGCTAGGCTGGTCTTCGTAAGCGTGCAATTATAATATGAGACAAAACAGTTAAACCCAGGCAGAGGAGGAGCTGCCCGCTCCGACGCCGGTTCTTTAGAGGTTTTCCAAGAGAGTGGTTCCGACGGAGACTTCTGGAGTCTCAGGGGAGACTTTGATTTTGCAGGATGTGGCCTCTCAGGAGGCAGGTCAGGCTGAAGGGGCTTCTCAGGTTACTGTACTCCCTCCCTTCCTAGGGTGGTTAGGCCCTCTCCTTCTGTTTCCAAGGCTTCTCCCAGAGGCAGGCCAGGTTTAGCTTCTGTTGGTGTCACTCCTAGTTCTGCAGGGTCTGTGCCTAAGAAGCACATGCTTAAAATGGCAGAAGATTTGATTACTCTGATTAGAGGTTCTTTGCCCCTCCTGATAAGAGGCCTAGGGTGGAGCCAGAGTTGGGAAGTTTTGAGCAGGCTGATGTTTCAGAGTCTTCGGCTGAAGACTTGCAGGAGTACTCTCCTTATTCTGATTCTGATGCAGATGATTCCACTCCTTCTGCTTCTCCTCCAGAGGATTTTTCTTTTCAGAGACACTTCATTCTATGAGGGAACATTTTAAGTGGGAAGGTCAGGACTTCTCTGATTCACGGAAAAGGCTTACCCCTGTTCTGGATGTTGTGGAAGATGTGTTTTCAGAGGCTTCACTTAATCCTGATTCTCTGCCTCCTGCGCCTGTTAAACCGGATAGGTATTACAGGGTGCCTGAGGCTCATAAATATCTTTATAAGAGTCCTAAACTATTAGTCAGGGACCTAAGGGTGTCAAGGCCTCTGTTGTAAAAAATCCGGTTCCTCTAGATAAAGAGGCCAGAGCTTTGGATAGATGGGGAAAGAAGGTCTATACATCTTCTACCTTAGCTATGAGGGCTTTGAATTGCCAGTTTCATATGTTGAAATATCAAAACTTTCTTCTTTCTCAATTGAAGTCTAAGGTGGATGCTCTGGCGGAAGGCATTGAGTGTAAAGAATTACAAGATTTGGTGCATGTCTCTGAACAGGTGGGTAAGCATTCTTTACAATGTGGTTTTGATGCTGTGCAGGCCTCGTCCAGGGTGGCTGCCACTGGTTCAGTTCTTCGATCAGAATTTATCTGACCATGTTAAGACAAGGATTTTAGATGCTCCTTTGCAGTCTGATGTGTTGTTTGGTTCACCTGTGGAATCAGTCTTGAAGAAAATGGAAGACAAGGCTAAGTCTATGCAGGCTGTTAAAGATCTTATGATTCTCAGTCTAAGAGCTCAGAGTTCTTTAGACCTAGAACAGGAGTTCACCTGCACAATCTTGGCAGGGGCCAGTCCTTTCAGCTGCCAGATCCTTCTTGCCTGGCAGCACCTTTGGGAGGAAGGTTGGCACTATTCAAAGTTTGATTACCCAAGACAAATGGGTACTGGATATCATACACCAAGGTTACAAGTTTTATTTCCATACCTTGCCTCCTTTCAAAGGCATGCCTCCTCAGCAAAGACTAGAGGCTCGCAAAACACATTTCGTTCCTAGTACCAAAGAAAGGGAACACATGGAGACCAATTTTGGATTTATCTATCCTCAACACATATCTGGACATTCCCAAGTTCAAAATGTTGACGCTACAACAGCTTTTACCTCTGCTGGGCAAAGATCACTGGATGGTGACTCTGGATCTCAAGGAGGCTTACCTTCATGTTCCAATCAGGCCCAGTTGCAGGGGCTGGGACTTTTCATTATCAGTTCTCTGCATTGCCCTTTGGCTTATCTAAGTGTTCACGGTTCTGGCTCCAGTGGTAGCTTTCTTCAGGCTAAGAGGAATACAAATCTATCCTTATTTTCATCATTTACAGTATGTGATGGCAGTGTTAAGATGAAGTCCAGTCTAGTACCCTCTCAGGACATGTGCTTTCTGGGTGTGAGACTGAATACAGCATCCCAGATGGCCTTTGACCCCCGACAAACAAAAGAATCTTCTCTTTACTTCCACCAATTGTCTCAGGCTGACTGCAAGGACAGTCCTTCAAGCCTTGGGGTTCATGGCATCTTGTATTCTGGTACTTCCCAATGCCAAACTGCATATATGGTATCTCAAAATGTATGGCTGCCAAGATATGGACACTGTCATTCAGATAATACCTTGCATTCAAAAGGAATTTTTGTGGTGGGCTCAGGAATGTCACCTAAACAAGGGACTCTCTGTGACCCAACCAGTCAGATTCTAACGACAGATGCCTCAGACAAAGCTTAAATGGGTACAAGACACGTGGCCTGCCAGACTTCAACATTTACATATCAACTTGAAGGAGATGTTAGCAGTCCAATTTGCATTGATGGCTTTCAAGGATTTACTTCTTCCAGGGCAGGTGTTGATTCAAACAGACAACACAACTGTCATGTGGTACATCAATATCCTCTATGCAGACAAGCAATGATTTTGTGGGAGACTGCTCTCAGTTTACAGCTAAATCTTCAAAATTATGGATCCCCACAAGTGGAAATTGGATCCTCATGTATTTCAGAAATTGACAGTGTTATGGGGAACTCCAGACATAGATCTGTTTGCTTCTCCACTAAATTACCAGTTGCCAAAGTTTTGCACAAAAGGTTTCATCCCACAGCTTGGAAAGTGGATGCTCTCATTCAATTTGCCTTTCCACCTCTGCCTCTCCTCCCAAAGGTACTCCTGAAGGTCAGACAGGACAAGCCAACCATGATTTTAATAGAGCACTGGTACCCATTACTGAGAGTCTGGTACGGAGCCTCCATGGCCTTTGCCTTGATTCCTCACCTGCTGTCTCAGGAGAACAGTCATTTGCTCAATGTCAAACTTCACTCTCTACATCTAACAGCCTGGCATATTCTGTTTTAAACCCTGGAGGGTCTCAGCTTCCACAACAAGTTTTGAATGTTATTTTGGAGGCCAGAAGGCCTAGTACAAGGAAAGTTTTACGAGATAAATGGAGGAGATTTTATTTTGGAGTACAGCAAAGGACTTTGATGTTTCTAAGCCTAATTTAAGTGTTGCTCTTCAATACCTTACTGAGTTATTGGACAAAGGTTTGTCCTTCTCCTCTATAAAGGTTCATGCTGCAGCAATTTCTGCTTACTATGACTGTGACCCACCATTATTTTCTCATCCTTTGTTTAAGCAATTCCTTAGACTGCTTGGGATCTCAATTTTGTGTTGGAGAAACTCACTCTACAACCTGCTGAGTTGAAATATTTATCGTGGAAGACTGCTTTTTTGGCCATTACCTCTAGAGAAGGGTTTGAGTTACAGGTCTTAATTTTCCACAAGGATATTTATGCCTAAAGTGGTTTCTAGTGTGGCTTTAAACCAAACTTTTCATTTGCCTACTTTTTATGCAAACCCCCAAAATAAAGGGGAGAGGATTTTGCACACTTTGGATATACACAGTTGCGATATTATTTGAGCAGAACTAAAGGGTTCAGGCAGTCTCAGCAGTTGTTTGTTTCTTTTGCTTTGGGTTCTCAGGGCAAACCTGTTTCAAAACAAACTATTTCGAAGTGGATTGGGTTTTGTATTGCTTTCTGTTATTACCATCATGGTAAGGAAATTCCAGCTGGGATTAGGCCTCATTCCACTAGGGCTACTGTCACTTCAACAGCGGGTGGCTACTAAAGATATTTTGGAGGCAGCTACTTGGAGTTCAGTGCATACTTTCTCGAGCATTACCCACCTTCCACTTACTCTAAATCTAGGGCTGGATTTGCCACTGCAATTTTACAGGGCATTTTGGCTTTATAGCCCCTAGTGCTTATAGTTTTGCCATCCTCCCTTACCTCTGCTTTGGGATTCTACCCATATGTAAGGACTCCAGCAATGTGAGATGAAGAACATAGTGCAGTTTTGTACCTACCATAAATGTAGATGTTCAAGATCCACATTGCTGCAGTCCAATACCCTCCCCTCTGTGTTTTAGAGGTGGTGGTGTGGTTTGGGTTGTACATATTGTAAATATGGTTAGTGCAGGGGTGGTTGGTTATTTTGCTGTTTTTGGCTTTGGCCTTTCTTGTTAGGGCCTTCTGACATCTGGGGCTTGTACCCTGACATCCTGATGTCAGTTTTAAGCGCTTGACGACGCGCCAGCCTAACTTTTGGTATTCGGCCGCACCGAGGACAGCGGACTACCCATATGTAAGGACTGCAGCAATGTGGATCTTCGAACATCTACATTTATGGTAGGTACAAAACTGTACTTTTCGGTGGTACCTTCGACCAAGGATCCAGACTTCAGAATTGGTAACTTCGAAACCTGACACCAGGCCAGTCCCTGCTTCTACCCCAGCCAAAAAGAAGCAGAAAACTAAGCATACCTCCGCCCCTACAGAAGCCAAGCCAGTTTGGCAGGCCTTTGTTTCCTCTCTCATGCAGGCTTTTATGGCCCTTAGGCCTGCAACCTCAGCCACCACTTCTCTGCCTTTACTGAGCCCTAGGCCTGCATCTGCCTCTTCCCTCCCACCCATTACCTCTGAAGTCAGGGAGGAAGAGCAGGATTCTTCTTTTTTTCCTCAGAGGATTCAATTTCATATACATCTCAGATTGCTTCTCTCCAGGAGTACTGCTCCCCTGATGAGGAATCTGTGAAAGGGGATTCTCCACCTGAGGATATTACATTTGGTGAGACCATCACCAAGATGAAAGATTATTTCAAATGGGACTCTTCCCAAATGTCAGATACCCAAAGGAAGTACTTTGAGCTGATTCAAGTTGAATTTCCATTACCTTGGGCTGTCCCTCCAGTTCTACCTGCTTGCTTGGATGCCTTTAATTCAGCTTCTAAGGCCCCAGACTCCCAGCCTCCAACCCCTAAGCATTCTGACCACTTCTATAAAGTACCAGAAGAGCAAAAATTCCTAATTAAGCCACCCTTGGTGGGCCCAGCTGTGATTGCCACCATTCCTGATAAGCAGTCGACTGCAGCCTTCCGCCTCCCTCCTACCCTCAGATAAAGATAGCAAATATATGGATTGGATGGCAAAGAAGGTATACACATCCTCCACCTTGGCTTTCTGAGTCATAAATTATCAGACCCACATGACTAAGTATGCTCTCGACTTAGTGTCCCAAGCCGCCTCCATGCTAGCTTCTTTTCCTGACAGTCCCAGTAAGACTGACATTACCTGTAAGCTGTCCTTGGCTCAGCATGTAGCCAGGCACTCCAGATGCAGTTACAATGCTGCAGAAGCATCTGCCCGCTCTGCAGCATCTGCTTCTGCCCTCAGGAGGTACTCCTGGTTGAGACTGCAGAATTTGCCAGAAGACTTTAAGTCCAAGATCTTAGATGCCCCCCTGGATCACAGTGTCCGTTTTGGTAAACAATTTGCAGACCTTTTCAAGAATCTGCAGGCAAAAAAGCAAAGAATTACAAGACATTAAACATCTGCTGGTGTCCCCATTCCCAAGTATTATTGGAACTACCCTGCTAAAACCACCTTTGTAAGACGTAACCCACTGCAGACAGCTGCTCCCTCTTCCAGATCTAGAAGAGGGACTAGAAGACCTACCTCGTCCAGACCTTCTGCTCCACCTCCTCAGCCCAGACTATCCTTTCAGGGCAGAGAAGGACTCAATAATGCTTGACTGCTTTGCCCAGTTTCCACTCTCAGCTCACCTTTCCCATTGTCTCCCCCTCTGGCAATCCATCACCACAGACCAATGGTTCCTATCCATTATTCAGAAAGGTTACTTCCTATCCTGGAAAGAAAAACTCCCCAGGACAGGCATCCCATTTTCTCCCCAAAAACCAACTTCATCTTCCACAAGTTTTGTCAGACCTTCTAAAGCTAGGCACCATACAACCTGTCCCCCCAGGACAAGAAGGAATGGGATTCTACTCCAGTCTCTTCTTGGTTCCGAAAAAAGATGAGCCCTGGAGACCCATCTTAGACCTTTCCTTTCTAAATCTTCATATTCAAGTACCCTCCTTCAGAATGCTGTCTCACCACACTCTGCCGCCTCTTATCCCAGCCAAGGCATTCATGGCCACCCTGGACCTAAAAGAAACCTATCTGCACATGCCCATTAGGACTTCCCACAGACAATTCCTGCATTTCTGTGACAAACCTATCCCTCTCATTTCCAATTTACTGCCTTGCCCTTTGGTTTATCCGCTGCCCCCCCCCCGCCATGGCCTTCTGCAGAACCCAGGGAATCCAGATTTATCCATACCTGGACGACATCCTAATACTAGCAGAGTCCAGAGATACCCTCTCAAGGCATCTGCACTTCACCATGTTCCTGCTGCAAAATCTAGGGTTCACCATCAACCTCCCAAAGTCCATGAACCCAGGCCAGGACGAGATTTTCCTAGGCTGCAGAATCAGAATGGACAAAATGAAGGCCTTTCTCCCACAGGGCAAGGTTTTGTCCCTAACTTCCAGGAAACTGTGCACTCCCAGAAGATAACAAGGCAATTCATCTCCTGGGATTAATGGCAGCAACCATCCCCATTCTACCACTGGCCACATGTGCAAGCTACAGTGGTACCTCAAGAACACTTGGTCCCACCACCAACATCCCTTAGAACAAGTCATTCCCCTCCTTCCCTGTCCAAAGACAGAAATCTGCTTGTGGATCCTGCAAGTCCACCTAAACCCGGACCTCCCTCTTCAACCCCCCACCCAAACAATACATGCAGAAGTCTCGGGTTCAGGTTGGGGGACAACTCTGGCATCCTACAAGATTCAAGAAAAGTGGCATCCTTCTGTACAGGCCAAGCATATCAATGTCAGGGAAATGACAGCAGTTTTACTAGCTCTACAGACCTTCATTCCCCTTCTCTTTCCAGGGATACTCTTGATAGTGACCAACAATGCCGCTCTTATGTGGTATCTCAACAAACTGGGAGGAACAAAGGCCTATCAGCTGTGCAGACTGACTCTGCTGATATGGGATCAAGCCTCTCGCCACAACTTGGTCCTGAGGGCGACCTACAGCAGATCTCCTAAGCAGGACTTCCTCCCCACAGCACGAATGGATGCTGGACAGGGAGGCCTTCCTAGACATAGTCCACCGATGGGGTACTCCACAAATAGATCTGTTTGCCTCCCCCCAGAACAGGCAGCTGCAGACCTTATGCTCAAAGACCTACTCCCCTCTAGCATAGAGAATGGATGCTTTTAGCATCTCTTGGGAGGGGAAGTTTCTTTATGCCTTCCTTTCCTTCCCACGGATTCAGAAAGCCCTCCTGAAAATCCAGAAGGACAAACCAAAAATCTTTAGTGACCCCCTACTGGCCAAGGCAGCATTGGTTCCCCCTACTTCACAATCTAGCCAAGGGCAGTCACTACAAGTTAACCCTGCAAGGTGGACCTACTGACACAGGACAAAGGAACTCTCCTCTACCCACACTTGCAGATGTTATCCCTGACCCTGTGGGTGATAAACTTTCGATTCCTTTCAGACAGCACTACTCAGAGGATGTGCTTTCAGTCCTGAGGAAGACAAGGAGACTTAACACCAGAAAACTTTACCTAGCTAAGTAGGAAAGGTTTACAAAGTGTTATGTGGACAAGGGAAGGGACCCCTGCTCGGCTGATGGCCCCCCTTGTCCTCTCATGTGTCATTTAATCAAAAGCAGACTCCTACTCAGTGAAAGTACACCTTTCCGTTATATCAGCCTGCTTGCACCTTGATCCCCCCCCTTACTAGCCAGGCTAGACATAAAGGTCTTGCACATGAGACCACTAAAGAAGCCTATCCCTCCACCCTTGGACCTTAACTACATCCTGGAAAAACTAACCCAGCACCCCTTTGAACCGGCAAGGTCTTCTTCCCTACTGATGTGTACATGGAAAACTGTCCTTCTGGTGGATATCACTTCAGCCAGAAGAGTGTCAGAATTGCAGGCCCTAATGCCCCCCCCCCACACACACACACACACCACCTTCCACAAGGACAGTCACCCTGCGAACTAATCCATCCTTTATGCCCGAAGTGGTCAATGACTTGTCTCTAAACTAATCTATCCATCTACCCACTATCTTTCCCTCCCCCACTAATGAAGGGGAGAAGATACTGCACTCCTTGGATGTGCACAGGCAGCTAAGATTCTACCTGACAAAAACAAAAACCATTAGGAAACTAAAATCTCCTTCCTCCCTTGTCCCCTTTTTTAGGCAAGAGGCAAGACCCAGCCCATCAGTTCCCAGGCATGTCATTGCATGCTCTCTCCACTCTCTCTCTCGTTCTCCATGGAAAACCCCAGAATGGAAAAAAACTCCCAGCCTCAGGGCAGGCAGTAAAGGCCCATTCCATCAGGGCATCCATTCATACTCCAGCCCCTTTCATAAAGAGTCTGAAACCAATATCCACACTGGAAGACCAAACATGGTCCACTAGGACCACTTTAACCAAACATTACAGAACTGAGACCAAGCAATCACCCAGGCTAAGCAGGATTTCTTCGCCTCTGCCCCACAGGGTACCTCGTAAGCTGTACTATCCAACACAACTCTTAGACTGAGACATAGTGCAGTAAATGTGCTGCCACTGTCTTTCTTGGATGATAGAGTCCCGATGTCTGCCCCTCCACTATTGGGTGAGAACATGTTTTTTTTTTTTTTTTTTTTTTCCAAGAGGTGGTCAGCTGAATCTCAAGCTGCTCTTACTCTTGGTTACTTTGTGTTTGTTTTGGGCATTAGCCCCTTTCTGAGCTGCAGTTTTGGCCCTTTAGTTCTGGTGTTGACTCCCTTAGTGTTTGCTCAGCCAAGTTATTTCCTTCCGTTTTGGATTCACTCAGAGAAGTTCTGGCACTGGGGGGGTTTCTGCATACCCAAAATTGTGTTTTTTTGGAGAAGGGATTGTGTGCCCTGCTGGTAATGCTAACCCAGCCAGGTGCTGTGTGCTGTCTTGCCTGCTCCATTGTAGGATCTACAGCATCCTTTTCCTCTTTTGGGTGGCTTGGTGGACTGTAGGTTTCAGGACTGTGGGCCTGCATTTTTAAGAAAGTTTTTGGCTTAGTGGGATACCTATAAGACCCTAGAGAAGTCCTAGAAGAAATATACCCTTTTACCATCACATGATCACCTATATGAGACATGAGCAGTCTGCATTACTACGGTCTCCTCTGGAATCCCAAAATGTAATTTGTGAGGGCTGAGAGAAAGAGAGGTAACAGGGTGACACCTAAGACCACCTGCACCACAGGAGTGACACACAGGAATAACACTGAACAGTGAATAATCTGTCCTCTTACTGATGCTGATGTCACACAAGTAGTAAATTTTCTGCAGCTGCTCTGAGGAGGAATCTTTGTTCAGTTGTAGCCTTTACTTCACTCCAACAGGGATTCCCTGGACTGGAAGTCACATCTGGGACATAATTTCCATTTTGGTTCTTTGGCGATGAGCATCATTCTGATCAAGAAGGTGCAGCGAGAGTCATTCAGGAGGTTTCAGCAGACCATCAAGATGGAGGTACTATTCCAGGAGATTTGATGCTCAAAGAGGCACAGGAAGTTATTTATAATTGTCAGAAGCCTAAACTCCTTTGTCCTTAGTCTTTTGCAGGATCATATTGCATTCCATCCTTCCATATCCATTGCATTCCATCCTTCCATATCCATCAGAGGAAACTTGGATGCTTTTTGGATTAATTTTCACCTCATTTTAACACTTGTACCTACAAATCCAGAGTGTGTCTGAAATAACCAGTCATTTTCATTCTGAGGCCCTATCCTTTAGTAATTGCTTCATTCTTTCAGGTTTTCACCAGATGTGTGGCAGTAGTAGTGTCCTATTTCTGCATGCATGGCTTAACTGTGTTGCCTTATCCTGATACCTTACCTTGTGTTGCATACCAGGCACAATCTCGTCTGTCACTCTGCCTGCCAATTATAGTCTCCAGACTTCAGCTGCAACTGAAAAGTTGGTTGTTGTTGTTGAACCAAGAAAAATACTAGGGGTTGCAGAGTGTTTATGCCATTGGGCAGAATGTCTAGCATTTTGTCGACCAGTCTGTTTATCTCCAAACCAGGTGTTGGAGGTCTGTGTTCAGTAACTGGTGCAGTCATGTTTTGTGATGCCACGCACTAGGTTGCTAATAAACATTTTATAGTGGAAGCTTTGGTTCCAGTACAGAGATTTCTGGGAGCAGTTATTCAGAATTAGTTTTGCTTTTCTCATCAGTCTTTTGTGGCTGGCGTTGAAAAGCTTTCTACAAGGCACTTGCTCTGCCTTTCCTACACTTTTGGCCATCATCACAATAAATACCTCTGCTGTAAGTTGGGATGGGGGTGTTTTGGTGATCAGACAGTCTAAGGGATGTGATCTTCCCATGAGTCATCCCTGCACATTAGAATGTTTGAGATAAGGGCAGTATTGCCAGCTTTTCGGGCCTTTTTCTCCTGGCGTTCTAGCCATTCATTCATGCATTGTTGTAGTTTGGTGTATAAGACTGAATGCAGATGTCCTTCAAGGATGCATCTGCAGTCCTAACAAATGGGGTTGTCCTGTCGTCAGGCAGCCCTTCGGTCGGCCGGATTCCAAAGTCTGGGTCTGGCCTCGGCTGGTGTCGCACTTCACCCGACGTCATCTCTGCTGGTCTTCGGGTATAAAGGCATCAGCCGACGCCATTTTCCTCAGTCTTTCTTGCCGTGGCGCTCAAGCAGAAGCTGTTCGCAAGTGCCGGTTGGTCAGATCCAGAGATTACTACTACCGAATACTACTTCAAGACTTCTAAAAGCTAAGTACCCGCTGGGGACTCTTTCTTGCCTCAGCCGATGTCAGAAAAGTAAATAACTGTTTAACTTGTGGGAAACAAATACCTCATAAAGATTTCCACTCTTACTGCTTACCTTGTTTAGGCCCAGACCACGACATAGCAGCCTGTTTAGCCTGTGCTTCTTTCAACCGATGAACGCTTAGGCGTCGGTCGGAGTTTGCTGAACAGTTTTTCGCTCAGATTTTGCATACATTATGCCGCCTGATCCTCCGACTTCTCAAATTAAAATGCAAAGAAAAGACCGACACTCGCGGTCCGCTGTTTCGGGCCGAAACCACGGTTAAGCAAACCGCGAGTGTCTCTGTTTCGGCGAAACAGAGCAAACGGGTCAATCTTCAGCCGAATCCATGACTACTACCGAGGCTCCTGCTACCCTAGTTGAATCGGCCTCTGAAGTTTTGCCTATTAATGTGGTTCCTCTAGAATTATCGGACACCATCCCTTTGGATGTCTCTACCCCAGCACGTGGTGCTGCTAGGCCTCCTGCAGCCATGTCTATTAAGGCCTTTGCCAGGGCTAAAGCAGCCAAATCTGCTAAATCTGTGCCTGTTAAGCCCCCCTCACACAGGCCCAGTTCCAGTTCTCAAATGCTTACTCTGGCAGAGGATCTCATCTCTTTAATAAGGGGAACCCAATCTCACCCAGACAGGGCCTCTCAGCCTCCAGACAAGAGACCTAGAGCAGAGCCCCCTGAGCCAGTGTCCTCAGATGATTCTTCTGATGATTCAGACATTACAGACCATCCAGAGGCTCCTTTTTCTACTTATGAAGATTCCGATGCTGAAGAATCTATTCCTTCTGCCTCTCCACCAGAGGAATTTTCCTTTGGGGAAACCTTACATGCCATGAGAGAGCAATTCCAATGGCAGGGACAAGATTTCTCTGATTCAAGAAAAGGCTTAGGACCTTTCTACATTTACCGCAACATAGGCCCTTAGCTATACCTCCAGTTCTTCCTGTTGTGGATGATGCATTTAATGATGTTTGCACTGCTCCTGATACTTTACCTCCAGCCCCTGCCAAGCCCGATAGGTTTTACAGGGTACCGGACACTCATCACCACCTATACAAGGCTCCCTTGCAGATCCTGAGACTATCTCCCAGGGGCCTAAGGCAGTAGCTTCAACCTCAGCAAAAACCCTCTCCTTCTGAAAGGGAATCCAGGTCCTTAGAGAGATGGGGTAAAAGTTTACACCTCTGCTACTCTCTCAGCTAGAGCTTTGAACTGTCAGTTTCATATGATCCAATACCAAGAGTTTATGCTTGATCAGTTAACTAAGAAACTGTCCTCTGATGATTCCTTAGATAAGAAATATGTTTTAGAAATGGTGAATAACATTCAGCAGGTTAGTAACCATTCTTTAAAATGTGGCTATGATGCACTGGAGGCTTCATTTAGATCAGCCATGACTGGCACAGTTATAAGAAGGCATGCATGGTTGAAAGAACAGGTCTTGCCGGATCATGTTAAAGCAAAGCTATTAGATGCTCCTATGGATAAGGTCAGTCTATTTGGTTCTCCTGCCCAGCAAGTAATAAAGAAAATGGAAGAGAAGGCAAAATCTGTACAAACAGTTAAAGATTTCTTACAGGTTCAGCCCCGGAAGTTTAGCAGGAACTGGGATTACAAAAATTAGTCCTGTCCAGACTCAGCTACATCGCAGAGAGGCAGGAATAGACGCCCGAGAGGCAGAAGTCAATCCAGAGGAGGTGCCTACAGAGGACGCCAGTGGCAAGGCAATAACCAACGAGGCACAGACACAACCACTGCCACTGCAACAGGACAATCACAGTGACTTGGCTCTGACACCGCCTACCAGGGAACAAATAGCAGCACCCTTAGGCGGAAAGTTAGCCTTATTTTCAAAAAATTGGCACTATATCACAAGAGACAAGTGGATTTTGCAAACTATAGACCAAGGCTACAGGTTTCATTTCCACACCTTACCAGAAAAAAGAGGAATGCCAAACCTACCTCCAAACCAAAAAAACAGAAGCTCTAAAACAGATAGCTCAATTAACAAAGATGAGAGCTGTGGAAAGGGTACCACCTACAGAACAGGGCAAAGGATTCTACTCCAGACTCTTCCTAGTACCAAGAAAAGAGAAAAGTTGGAGACCTATTCTCGACCTGTCTCCCTTAAACACATTCATCATTGTTCCAAAATTCAAAATGCTGACCCTACAGCAACTTCTTCCCATGCTGGGCAAGGAGTGTTGGCTGGTAACTGTAGATCTCAAGGAGGCATACCTGCACGTCCCCATACGACCAAATTGCAGATGATACCTCAGATTTCTTGCAGGATCAGAGCATTATCAATTCTCAGCATTGCCCTTTGGCTTATCTACTGCGCCCAGAGTATTCACAAAATGCCTGGCATCAGTAATCGCTTATTGCAGGCTACAGGGAATCCAAATTTATCCATACCTGGACGACTGCCTGATACAAGCGGACAACAAAAGCAAGCTGACAAAAGACTTACAAAGAGTCATTTGCTTACTACAAGCCCTGGGATACACAGTCAATTTAAAAAAGTCAAGACTGATACCATCCCAAACAAGAACATTCTTGGGTGCGGAATTGGACACAGTAAAACAGATGGCATTCCTAACTGCAGAAAACAAGAACAACTCCTCTTTACTTCTTGGCATTAACAAAGCAGAACAAACTAACAGCAAGGAAAGTACTGCAGGCCTTGGGCTTCATGGCATCATGCATAATCCTGGTCCCCATGCCAGACTGCATATGAGAAAGCTACAGTGGTACCTAAAGAATTTATGGCCTCAACACAGGCACAGCTTAGAAGCGAAATACCACTAATCCCATGCCTGAAACAAGAGTTCCTATGGTGGGCTCAAGCATGCCAGTCAAACCCAGGCTTGCCATTCCACAACTTTCAAGCAAGCCAAACCATCACAACGGACGCCTCAGACCTAGGTTGGGGCACACATGCTGGACAAATGCATACAAGGATTATGGACTCCAGACCAGCTGCACCTGCACATAAATCAAAAAGAAATGCTGGCAGTAAAACTAGCAATCCAGAATTTCAGACCATTCCTCAAAGAAGGCCATTTAATGATAAGGACAGACAACACCACAGTCATGTGGTACATCAACAAACAGGGAGGCACTCATTCATACCCGTATGCAGAATGACTCTGGACCTTTGGAATATGGCTCTGAGCTACAACATCCAGTTACAGGCAATATTTGTACCGGGAAAAGAAAACATCCTAGCAGACATGTTAAGCAGAACTACCTCGGATGCTCACGAATGGATGCTACACCCGGACATCTTCAAGGCCATCACAAAGAAATGGGAATGCCACAAATAGACCTATTCGCATCCCCACTCAATCACCAGCTCAAGAAATTCTGCACAAGGACATACCACCCACTTGCATGGAAGGTGGACTCTCTATCCTTCAGTTGGAAAGGCCTGACAGCATATGCATTTCCACCTCTTCCTTTGATGAACAAGGTACTACTGAAAATCAAAGAGGAACATCCAAGGATAATTCTGATAGCTCCAAATTGGCCAAGACAACACTGGTATCCATTGCTGAGGAGCATGTCTCTGGGGAGAACGTGGACACTACCCCTGATGCCTTTGATGTTAACTCAGAACGACTACAACATCATGCATCCAAACCTAAAAACTCTGCAACTGACTGCCTGGAACATTACATAACAGCAACTGACCCAGATTTGTCCCAAAGGGTTAAAGACATTATCCTTGAGGCCCGCAGACCTTCAACAAGAAGGAACTATGCAGGAAAATGGAAAAGGTTTGTCATTTGGAGTACTGAAAGAGGAAAAGATGTGTCAAAGATAGATATTGCTAACATCCTGGAGTACTTGGCAGAGCTTCTCCATACAGGCCTGTCCTATTCCTCCATCAAGATACATGCATCAGCTATTTCTGCAGAATACAGCTTCAATCCCCCTGTCTTCTCACATCCTCTACTCAGGCAGTTCCTCAGAGGAATCAAGAATGTAAAACCTCCTAGGAAACCACCATTACCAGCATGGGACTTGAACTTTGTGCTAGAAAAATTGACACTCCCTCCATTTGAACCAGCAGCAACAGCAGATCTTCAACACCTATCCTGGAAAACTGCTTTCCTACTGGCAGTTACTTCAGCAAGAAGGGTTTTGGAACTACAGGCCTTAATGGCAGTACAGCCCTTCCTAATCTTCCATCAAGATAGTGTCCATGAGAACTAATCCTACATTTATGCCTAAGGTGGTATCCAGAGTGTCTCTAAACCAGGCAAGCCACCTACCTACCTTCTTTCCCAATCCACAGAACAGGGGGGAAAGACTGCTGCATACCTTGGATGTACATAGACAGTTGTGCTACTACCTGGACAGAACCAAGGGCAATAGAAAAACTGACCAGCTTTTAGTAGCTTATGCAACAGGAAGGGAAGGAAAAGCAATTTCCAAACAGACAATCTCCAAGTGGATAGGAAATTGCATAAGATTCTGTTACTCCTTCCATGGAAAGCAAATTCCACAGAACATAAGACCTCACTCTACAAGGGCTACAGCCACTACCACAGCTTTCTTACGAGGAGTGGCTACCAAGGACATTATTGAGGCGGCTACTTGGACCTCCGTGCATACATTTGCCAAGCATTACAACTTACCTCTATACTCTAGATCCCGAGCAGGGTTTGCCACTGCTGTATTGCAAGGGATCCTAACTACACCATAATTCTTCCTCCTCCTCCCCTAGTTTGGCTATGGTATTCTACCCATTTGTTAGGACTGCAGATGCATCCTTGAAGGACATAGTACAGTTTTGTACCTACCATAAATGTAGATGTCCGAACAGGATAGCATCTGCAGTCAGGATTACCCACCCTCCTTCCCTCTGTGGTACTCCTAGGGTATTTACCCTCCTAATAGCTAGCTAGGGGATCTCTTATGGTGTATTTGTTTGTATATATGTACATACATGCTTATTTTTGTGTTTGCCTACTATTTTTTTTGGAAACATTGGCATTTACCCAAAATTTAGTTTTCCAAGAGGGCAACTGGCATCTGGGGCAAGAAACACTGAGGAAAATGGCGTCGGCTGATGCCTTTATACCCGAAGACCAGCAGAGATGACGTCGGGTGAAGTGCGACACCAGCCGAGGCCAGACCCAGACTTTGGAATCCGGCCGACCGAAGGGCTGCCTGACGACAGGACAACCCATTTGTTAGGACTGCAGATGCTATCCTGTTCGGACATCTACATTTATGGTAGGTACAAAACTGTACTTTCTCTCCATTTTTGTCAGGAGGCAGTGAGGGTTTGAGTGAGCAGCATCATCCCACTGTTTTTAATTGGCACATACATTCCCTGGGTGGCAAGCTGCCTTGTGGGCAGACTCTGCTATTTACTGAAGCTACATGAATACTTTCTTAGATTGACTATTTCCAGGATATTCCTGAAATGGGTATTCCCGGTCTGTGACCTGTTTGAATATCTGAATCGTATCAGTTGCTGGAGATCTCTCTCATCCATCCACCCAATGGACCGAGACGGGGATACCATAATCTGTGACTGTCCTAATGAATTGCTTTGTTTTTCCCCAAGTGACTCCATTCCTGAAGACTGTGCTGACTCACTTTGCAAGGAGAACACACCCAGTTGGTGATGAGTAAATCAAACCACTTGCCTGCTGTACTTTCTTCAGTAGCTGGAGAGCAAACATTTTCAAAGAAGGTGGTAGCTGTTCTCTCTTAGAAGCTCCCACCTGAGAAAATTTACAAAAAGAAATGGAAGAGGTTTTTCATTTGGGGTGTATGAAGCACAGCACTGACTCATTCTCAGCTCCTACCTCTAAGATCTTTTAACATTTATCTGAGATTTTTGATGCAGGGTTCATTATTTAGCAGTTTAGTGCTTGTGGTTGGTATATCCAGCTTCTATACTTGGAAGAAATTGTCTTCTTTAGATTCTGTTAAAGCCTACAAGGTTTTCTCCAAGGTGCTTTACTTCTGACGTCTCCTGTCAGGGACCCTCTTCCCCCAAGGGATCTGCAGTTTGTCCTGGAAAAAAAACTTTTCTTTGTGTGTACTGCATCCTCTGCATAGTTTTTTGATGTGCAAAACACTTTTCTTGATGGTTCTCTACGTCTGACAGAAGGATCCCTGAACTGCAAGCCTTATGTTGTCCCTCCTTATCTAGCCCTTCACAGGGAAAGGCTCTTGCTGAGTACCATCCTGTCACATATGCCTAAGTTTGTGACCAAGCCAAATCTGAATCTTTCATTTGGCTTCCTGTACTGTGCAGGAAGTATAGCAGCTGAGGCCAATGCCGCCTGCATTTTCTGGATACCCACAAACAACTAAAAATTTCAAGAAGGATATTCAATTATTTGTCCTTGTGCCACCCAGGTACAAGTGTAAAAGGTAATTGGATTGTGATCTCATTAGCTGTCATGCTGCATATCCCTTGTTTGCTTACAGTATGGGAAGGAATCACCAGTGTTGCATAAAGTTCAACCCACAGGGGGGGGGGGGGGGCTCTACTTCTGCAGTCTTTCTTTGCATGATATCGGTACAGCCTTGCATGACATCAGCACAGCTGCAGCTTGGTCCTCAATGAATACCTTTTACTAAACACGAATTGAACATTGCTTGCAGGGCCAGGTCTTCTTTTGAGGCAGCAGTGGTAAAGTTCGTTTCTCTAAACCAGCCACCCAGGAAGTTATACTGTGGGTGCTGCTCTGAAGACTCTCCTTAAGTAGATAAGGAAGCTAGTTATGTACTTGCCATAATGATAAATGTGCTTGGGGGAGTCCGTTTTCACTAATCAACCCTGCCCCCATTCCTCTGGGTCAGGGAATGTCCATTGGATGAGTTTAAAAATACTAGGACTTCTAGAGTCTTTGTGCCTTTGAGAAGAATGCTGAGTATTTTGGTGACCAGTCCATCATTGTGATTTGGTTTGCTTGGTCAGAAACTAGAAAGTGGTGGACAGAGAGATGCAGGGTATTGTGGGAAAGAGGAACTGCAAAGGAAGCCCCAGAAAGTATTTTATTCATCAACTATAGCATGTACAGCAGGCTAAATTCTAAAGGTGAGTAAAGTCTGAATTCTCCAAGCTGATGTAGTATTATGTAAGGTCATGACTCTTTCCCAGAGGAACCCGCTTACTCTGAAAATGTAGTTCCATTTGTAGCACCACTTTTCTTAATGATGGTCTCCTAGGCATCCCAGAACAGATTACTTCATTTTATCTGCTCTGCATATGTTCCAGAAACTTCAGCATCTGATCACCATGCATCTTGCATGGGTTTGCCAAAGGAATCAATACTACTACTGCTTGACGTTTCAGATTTAGTTACTTGTCCTGTATGTTTCCTTCTTAGTCTTTTGAAGTAGAGCAAACCATTGAAAAGTTCTGTCATGTCCATTGCAAATGAGCGCACATTTAACAGTTTGTCTGACATGGGTTTTCATGTAGTCTGTTGTTTTGACACTAGCAGTACAAAGGCCACTGGAGTCTGCTTTTATACAGTAGCATTAGCTTAGTTTATGAGAAGGTGTGCTAGGTTATTCTGTACGTTTCTTTAGAGAGAAGGTTCTTGAAAAGTGATCCCAGGAGATCACTGTATACCTACAAAAGTGGATACAGAGCCCATTCTTCTGCTAAAGGCACATACAAGGCCTCTGTTGCCTCTTGTAAGTAAGCTTGCTTACTTTAGGAGAAAGATGGAAGCCAGACACCTAAGGTTACATAGCAAGTGTCCGTTCCCCCTTCAGGTATTTCTACAAGCCCCTTGTAAGTTGTGATCAGTCAGTTCTGTGACTGCCAGGCTGTAGTTATGGTGGAGTAGTTCTCTCTGTTTTATAGTGTGCTTTTCTGGACATCATATAAAAAGGTTATGTCTAAGTTTTATGGGCCTTTCTGATGCATCCTTTTCTGGCATAACAGTTGTCTGATGTACTTGTTAACCATCTTCGTGACCTGCCTTCAAGCGACAGTGGTAATGATACATAGGGAAGTGAGTAGGTGGGTTTTGCTCCCTTTCTCTTCCTGATTTTAAAGTTGGGGTGGGTTTAATGTGGTTGTATGGGAGTGGGATTGGGTCTTGTTCATTTCTAAATTTGAGAGATTTCAGTCTTCATTTGAGTTATGTGATGTTAATCGTGGCTGCAGTTCGTATACTGATGCCACCTCAGATGTTTGGCTGCCTAGGTTGTATTTTGGAGACTGGTCTAGGTCTGATTCCTTTTGCACTTCAGTAGTATTAATCGTATTTTTATACCCCCCCACAATGCACATTACAGTGAATGTTAGTTTCTTTCCTGGTTGATGTCATCCTCCTGTACCTTGTTTTAGATTGCTGCTGCCATTTCTTGGGTTGGTGAACCTCTGCTTACAGTCTAGAAACAGGTTTGCATGTCTTTGCCCCTTTGGACTACAGTTCTTATGTTAATCCAGGTTTGGAAGGGTGACAAAATTGCTCTGGGACCAGGGAAATACCATTAAATTCCACTGGAAAATAATCTGTGCTTTAGACTTATCGAGTTGAAGTCTGTTCCTACCCTTGGAGGTTCTGTAAGCATGCCAAGTCAAAACCACTCCTTATGAAGGCAACTTGTATAGGCCAAGCTTCTCCTTGAGAGATGACAGTAACAGTTCTGTCCGTCTCTCCCTCCATCCCACACATGACATGCTTCCCATCAGAGGGGAAGGGATTCACCAGCCATGACATTTTCATGGGGTGTAAGTTGCTGTTGAAGCCTGTTTGTGAGGTTTCAGCTTTTGGGCAGTCCAGATATTGTCTTGTTCACTGCCCTGGAGACTGTTTTGTGGCCCAGGTTTTGCTTTCTCCATTAAGGCAAGGAGCAAAGACTGGAAGGTAAATTGAAAGTGAAATCAGGGTTTTGTACAGTCCCCATCATCCTTTAACTGTTAAAATGTCTTCACCCCACTACTGCCACCTTCAAGGTCAAAGAAAAACTTCTCCATCTAGGTTGCAAGGAAGTCTCTTCTGTATAGCCTGTCATCATTCATTCATTTTTTTGAGATGGTCTTTTGTTTTTGTGACTGTAACGTCCTCCTGTAGGTAAAATTGAGGTTTAGATCTCACTAACCTTGTCAGCTAATGTTATGCGGACACGCTCCTTAAGTACCAAAAATGGTAAATCTTTGAGAGAGAGGTGTGCTTCTTAATGGCAGTGCAGGAAGGCAGCAACAAGAACAAATGGACCACACAGACTCCAGCAAATGTGATAGTTGAAGATTATATAAACAGCTGTATGAAAAGGCTCAAAGGGCATGTACCGTGTGTTGCTAGCTGCAGAGGGCTCCCTTGGAAGTTTAGCTAATATGGTGAATACCTGGCCTTTTTAATGAGTTTGGTAGAGATTATTATATGTTCTTAAGATGGATTCCTTCCACAGGCAACAGTGACCCATGCTAATTCATTAGTTTTAAATATTTTCCTACTAGGAGATGAGATGGTGTCTCTTGTGCTTTCTTTGATGAATAGCATATTCAAAATTTTAAAGCAGCTACTTTTTATACTTCTGAAGCTCTTAGGAAATGTTGACTTTCAAGTTTCCCATTTTATTCATTTACAATGAACTGCACAGTGGCACCATCAAATACTTGCTAAGTAAAATCTGCACCGTATGCACTGGTGGGTCATGTCCAGAGGCTGGGGCTAAAGTTTAGTTTTGCACACTTTTTAATTTAATGGGTATTGAGAGGGGAGGGGGGCAAGTCCCTATTTTAGTTCTTTGGAATACCACAACCTCATTTTATGATGACTGCCTTATTTCAGCATTTTCTGCAACATTACGCTTTTCATATTGGACTGCAGCTGAAAGTGCTTTAAAAAATAAGCCAAGAAAAAAAGGAAAGAAAGTTGATGCCCACAAATAGTGGCAATTATAGAAAAGTAGAACAACCACATGCTAACCAATATTTAGAGTAGGAATGGTTAAGGAGAGGTGAATGTAAACCAAAAAATAAGAAGGTAATGATGTTACCTAAGATAGTGGGCTACATACACATTAGCAGTCTATCGAAAAACTAGAAGCAGACAAATTCAGGTGCTGTAAAACAGCTCTGGAGATGATTGCACATTTCGTTGGATGTGATTACACTCATGGTTAAGTTTCTGTATACTGAGAGACACAGTAATGTAGCAAGACTGTTGCACTGGGGATCGGGCAAACACTAAATATAGAATTATCTGAAAGATGTTGGAAACATGAACCGCAAAGCATTATTAGGATGACATTTGTATCACATGACATCACCCGTTACCAGTAGTTCAAAAAGCAGTTGCAAGCAAACTAGGTGTAGCAGTCCCCCAAAAGTAAAAACAAAAAGTAGCATTAATCATTGAAATTTCTTCATCCAACAATTATAGCATCTTGCATAACGAAAGAGAGAGAGTCACAAAGTACCAGGATTTGCAGTCAGAAACAAGAGCAGTGTGGTAGAGAGATACTGTGACAGTTCCAGTAGTAGGAGCAACAGGACTAATAAAAAGAATTTATAATCGTACTTAAATATGAAGAGGCAATTCTGAGACATTACGGTTGCTGAGAAGAGCACTGTTGGCAAACCTCAAAGACTGAAGCAATAGTAATCTTATGCACCTAAACATATCCTTTGCCTTACTTAGGAATGGGGTCCATTCCAGTCCTAGTATTGTATTAGAAACCTAAAACATTTGGAGAAATTAAAAAAAGGGATAAAATGTTGAGCATTGCCCCTTCTTTGGTCTGAAGTTCTCTGTAGCAACTCTGAGTCCGTGACAGTTGTCAGATTGGGGATTTGATCAGTTATCTTCTCATTGAGTAAAAAAACTAAAGTAACATAGCATCTGAATCATATGCTGGGAAAGTGTTCCTGTTGCTGGTGGCCCTCTGCCCTTCAGTTACTCAGCTTTTTGTACAACTGAAGCTTCCTTTGGGGGAGGAACTTCACTCATAGTACTTATAATCCCACTGGAGTTCTGTGCATCATACCCTATATGGAGTAGCAGAGGGGTAAAGAAAAAGAACTACCTTTCCTAATGCTCTTATACAAGGGGCATAAACATCTTGAAGCATCCTGTGGTTCTGGTTTTGGAAATACTCCTGCAATAAATCATGGTTACTCGTAACCACATAACTCATTGCTAATCTGTCCTTTCCCACTAACCCTGTCCCCACCTATTTTCTCTCGCCTGCAACCTTTCTTGTTATCCATTGGTTGATCCACAGCCCTGTTTAAGAAGTACTTTTCACATACCTGAGAAGTAGTTGGTCCATACACTGCTGTGCTTTACACAGACCGGCTAAAGTCCCGGTCACCATACTCCATGTTCTATAGCCGACTTAGTGGAGACTTATACCTGGCCTACAGAGCAATCCACCCAGACCTAATTAACTTTCTGCATATCAGTAAATCAAACGGGACTAGGGCTAACCATTCCAGGGACCTAAAATGTGGCCTGTGACTTAAATAGGACAAACTGGAAGGACAAATTTATCTCGCAGCGACTGACGCGTCTTTGGAACAGGCTACTACCAATTCATGTGAAACAGAGCACCTGTATGACACTGTTCAAGAGGAACCTGGACAAGTGGATGTGACATTGTAAAAGCTTACTGGGGATACCACCCACAACCCTCCTGGACATGGGCAGTCATCACTAAATGCAGTCTTGGATATTGACTAGCATTTTCATGGTATTACATTGGGATGAAACGGCTAGGATTCAAATAACCGCTGGGTTGATAGCCTAGTAATCTCCTGTGATCCTGTACTGTTTGCATGACCTCTGTCTTTACCTTGTCATTCCTTTCCACAGTGACCCTATACTTTCTTTTGGTCTATAGTGAGAACTCTCCTGTGTTTTCTTTTTCTTTTTTTTTAATGGTACTTTTTAACCCAGTATCTGCTTCCCATGTTGCTTTTCTCCGAAAACTCTGCCCATTCATTCTCTTGTGCTAAATGCAGATGACCCCCCCATGACCTTCTGGGTTTTCAGTGTTCCCAATTTATTCTGTTGACATTTGCTCTTGTGAGCTTTCACCCTTTTGTTAGGGACCTCATAGTAAGTTAAGTAAAAGTAACTTAATGGGATAGTAGAGTAACATCATGGAATACTGCCTAACACTTGTAGTAATATAGATAACAATGATCAGTTATTTGAAATGGGATGTAGTGAATGAGTTTCAAAGTAATTAGTAGCAAAGAAGAGAACAAGTATTCAAGTAATTGGAAGAGCTAGGTATTGAAATGTGATTTGCATTGAATAAATGCTTTAGTATGTGTTGTAGTAGGGGAACAGTAATTAGGGGAAGTGATGGATCTGATGTTACCCTTTTCATTCTTCCTCACAAATGGGTCTACGATCTAATCCTTTAATCAGACTGCTGCTGCTATATAAGACTTTGGATCCAAATGTCAAGCTCCTTTCTCTACCCACAATGCCCTATTCCATCCCCAACTCCTCAGCTTTGTTTGCCGCCATTGGAACAAGATCACGAAATGACTCTTGAGCCTGTGTGTGTGCCCTTTTTTTGGTCTGTTTCTTAATTTCAATTTTTTTTTAGATATTTCTTAAGAGTAAATGTTAATGTTCTCTCCTCCTCCTTCTAGTAGTTCACTTACATTAGGCGTTTTCTGCATTACCTTTCCTTTTTGATTTCTGGGTGCCCTTCTTAAAATTTAAATATTTAAAAATAAAAAAACTTTTTTCTGTGGTTTTGATGGGTAGACAGCTGCTTTTATACTCTGTGCTGATTATTGAACAGTTTGTAGTGTTGTGAACTGTTAAAGGATTAAAGTGTTCGTTTTATAGTTGGCTACATTTTTTTGGCTTTCGTAGTGTGTGCTGCTTTTCTGGTAATATGTCTGAAAAGCCCGGTTTTAAGAAATGCACTTCTTGTGGGCATAAGATTCTGAATTCTGATGCCCACAAGAACTGCATTTATTGCCTAGGGGCAGAATATCTTAACTCCATTTGTGAGATTTGCTCCTCATTCACCTCAGAGCCCTTTCCGACTGGTGAAATTAATAATCAAGGACTAGCTTCCAGCCTCTTCTTCCCCTGTTAAGGCTCAAACCCATCTAAATCTCATGGCTCCTCAAACTCCAAAAAGCGAGCATTTGAAAAGTCAGCAAGAGCTTCATTGGAGCCTTCTCAAAAACGTAGAAAGGCTTCTGATCTGACCTTTTTAGATCGGAAGACAGTACTTGGCTCCCTTGGATCTGAGAGCCTCTCTGGATCAGACAGGTGTGATAAACATCATCAGCTCTCCTGAACTATCTACATCCTACTCTGATCCTAGACCCTTGGATCTGACCGCTAGGAGCCAAACACCTGAATTTGTGCTGTAGCCCGTTTCCCCAGCTCTGCCCTCTCAGTTGTTTGAAACCCCTTAAAAGCATTGTAGGCCTGCTTCCACAGCTTCATCCAGATGCTCTAGGAGCTTGGCTGAGGCAGATATTGATAGGATGATGCAGAGATTTCTCAGGGCTCAGATCCAGATGGAAGTCCTGCCAACTCTGTCCCAATGGATCCATGAGTGCACCTGCCTAGACAATACTGTCTCTTTCACCGATCTGACCTGCATTCTTGAGTCCCAGCATTCAGGATCCCCTAGAGTCTCTCTCTGATCCTAGGAAGCTTCCTTTCTCTACACAGACTGTTTCCCTGTCCCTGGTCCAATTAATATGGGATAAGAGTGGGTCTCTGATCCGGGAAGTCTGTCTGGTCCGAGGGGTTGAGGTCAGCTACTACTACTCTGGATCCATCCCTCCCCCTTGGTACCTCGGCTCCTGACAGCTTGTGTCCAATCCTCTCCAGAGGGCTCTGATCCGAGGTCTGATCGACCTCCCATCCTCAGTAGCTTTGGCTATGAGGGGGGGTATCCTCTGGTCCATCCTCTTTCAGGTAGTAGAAAGGGCCTTCACTTTACATTGAGACTTGTCCTGTTATAACTCAGATCCTACCCCTTACCCCTCTTTGGGTTCAAGCTCTGAGCCCATAATTTCTTCTCCTTTAGGTCAGTTAGCTCTGGGAAGCCTGCACACTCATTCCGCAGAGAGATTCCTTCCTTCTTCCGGTACCTCCCCCAGACACCCCACGGAGGTACTTCGAAAGAAAACATGCAAGAGGAGAGACACAGACTCTCCTATGTAGTCTTTCACAGAAGACACCAACTGTGATGAGGGAGAAGAATCCCCCTGATAGCTACCGGACTGTCTCCTTTGCAGTCAAGGCTGGCTGGTCTTCCCAAACTACTACTTCTGAGGAGTCTACGTTCCTGGAGGCTTTTGGGGCTGGCCCATCTACGTCTTGGGTGACCCCCCCCCCCAAGCGATGAACTTATTGATCTAATTTCCTGCTGGTCTTGGAAGGAACTGGACACTGTCAAGCTTATTCCCAAGCATCTGGATAAATTCCTAGTTTCTTTTTCAGACAAACCCCACTAGAGTAAGGATATTCCCGTTGATACCATCATTGTAACGGCAGCCACTAAGGAGGAGGTAGCCAAGCTGAGTGCATTTATCCATCCACCGAACAGGGCGTCCAGAGCGATGGACAGATTCGGAAGGCGCATCTATGCCTCAGCCACATTTGCACTGAGGATGTTAAATTACCTGACACATTTTACTCTCTTTAAAGAGAGATTTGATCAGGGAGCTTTCAAAATCTGAGTCCATATCTGTGGAGGATCTCAAAAAGATGTTTTCTCAGTTGGCTAATCTGTCCTCTGGTGCCAATTTTTCGATGAGACTGATCTCCAGTATGGTGGAGGGTGTCTCATGATCAGCCGGTTCAGGCATAGCCATTAGGATACCTGCCTGGATAAGGCTATGCGATTTCGTGGAACCCTTCACAGGCGACTTTTATTAATGCCTCCTTTGGCCAAACAGAGAAGCCATCAGTCAGTGAAAGATCACCCAGAGTGAGCAGGAAGGAAAGATCCTGTCTGCCATTGGAATCAAGGTTTCTATTCGTCAGTGTACATTCTCTAGAAACCAACATGGTGGGAAGAAAATGTGGTTACGGAAATCTCAGGGACGTTTTCAAGACCCATCTGGGGACACTTGCGCCAGAGGCAGAGGAGGAGGTTTCAGTGGCAGACGTCGCCCCAGAGGCAGAGGGGGTCTGCAAAACCAGGGTTTCCGAGATTCCTTCTCGGCTAGGCCGTACCAGTGCTCCTGAAGCATTGCCCGACTCTCCAACTCTGGAAGTAGTTGGTAATTTCTCCTTGCACCTGGACACACTGACAAATATCACAAAAAATGTATGGGTGCCAAGGATCATATTCAGAGGTTGCTACATACCCTTTTCCCTTCCACTTCTGTCCAAAGGAAGAAATTGCTCAGCGTTTCATCTAGTCAGAGGACTACTTAGCTCAAGAAATTCAAAAGCTGCTACAAAAGTGTCATCCAAGAGGTCCCACCAGAACAGATAGGATTTGGAACTTACTCCCACTTTTTTTTGGTGCCATCGAAAACGTGGGACCCGAGACCAATTCTGGATCTAAGCAATTTGAATAATTATGCAAAGAAGTCAACTTTGAATGATTACAGTTCAGTCCATCCTGCTTCTGCTGCGCCAAGAAGATTGGATGTGCTCTGTAGATCTTCTAGATGCATACTATTCTGAAAGCCTGTCTATTTTTATTTGGGACACCTGCGCTTTCGGCTGGGAGCCAATCACTACAAATTCAGAGCACTGCCCTTTGGACTCACCACAGCCCCCCAGATGTTCAAGAGGATGGTAGTCAATAGCAGTTCACGTGAGACTTTAAGGATTCCAGGTGTTTCCATGTCTTGACAATTTGGCCCTACTGCACCAACCAGGCATCAACTCCTACAAGCCAGGGATTACTTGCTTCAGTTCTCCAACTCCCTGAGCTTTATGGTAAAATTTGCCAAATCAAAGCAGAAGCCTTTACAGACTCTGGAGTTTATAACTCAGCTGGATACTATGACTCAAATGGCTTCATTACCTGTTCATTGCATCACATCCTTGAGAAATCAGGTGTGGAACTTGCTGTCTCTTGCGTCTCCCACCCCAGCGAAATTAGTGTTGTAAGCTCTTGGGTCAATATCAGCTGCCATTCTAGCTACTCTAGCAAGATTCCCCACCTCCAATACACCTTTATTGAATTAGCACCTGTGAAACAGGCAGACTTCTATTTATACAAAAGTAATCAAACTGTATTAAATTAACATTAGTAAACATATTTCACATGTATTGCTATATATCATATAGCCTAAGCAACATTACATAAATTATTCAATTCCTGTCCCCCCTCCCCTTTAAACAAGAAACATCTTTATTAAACCATCACGACATAAGCAATCATACATTTATATTTGTTTATTTTGACATTTGTTAACCGAGGTGATCCGACTGGGTAGAGACCCCTTTTATAGCGGAGACCTGAGGAGAAAAGCTCCAACATTACAGAATTAGTAATTAACAATTGTAAATTTATACAGTAGAAAACAATGATAAAAAGAACATGAAATAGCTTACAGAAAAGTAACAAGTTAAATTACTTTTTTTTGTCCTTAGACAGGTAAGTTACCCCCCCCACCCCCGGGGAGGAAATGAGGTACATTTAAAATGTGCGTAGTCCAAATTTGCTAAAGGTGAAAAAGCCAGAAGAACTGCATAATGCAATAGGAATATTAGAGTACAGATAGTTGTTAGCTGAATTGAGGGAGGGAGGGGGTAATGTAGAGTAAAGCAGGACAAAATCCCAGGTAGTAAATAGGAGAAACGGCAGTTTAGGTAGGGAATGAGTGAAAGGCTAGAAAAACGGAAGCTAGGGGGACAAACGGTTCTGTTTGCTGAGTAAGTTCATTTTATAGAAGGTGCAACTTAGGGAGGGGGGAGAGCAGGCAGAAATAGGAGATGACAGGAAGGTTGGTTATGTTGGTTCGTAGCAAAGACATGCCCATGCCTTATGGGGTAGGTGTCTTTTAATGCTATTTTAAAGGGGATGGAGTTAGTGGTAGATCTGACGTGTTGGAAGTTTGTTCCAAGCATTTGTAACAGTGTAGCAATAGAGTAGTTTACCGGTATTTTTATTGGGCTTATAGACATGCAAAAGGTTCTGCTGAGAATTGCGAAGAGTGTGGCTGGGAGTGTAAGGTTGAGTAACAGTAGAGAGAGAGGGGCAAAAAGATGAATCACGTAAGACTGAATGAGCTGTGACAAGCTGGGGTAATATAATTTGGTGCTAAAATTCCAGCCATTGCAGATTTTTATAGGGCTATAGAGTAATGAGTGCAATAGTGGAGGTTAGAGGCAAATCTTGCTATTTTGTTATAGGTACTTTCTAGTTTAGCCAGAAGATTACATTGGAGGTTTGCGAGTGTGGGGGCTGCGTGGAGTAATGGGAGTAGGAAGGCTTGAGCAAGGGAAAGTCTGGAGGACTGAGTGAGGACTTTTTGTCTGTATAGGAGTCCTAATTTTTGATTAGTTTTTTTAATGCATAGCTGGGTGTGGAGATCAGACTTTAGATGGTAGTCAGTAGTAACTCCAAGGAATTTTGTGTGAGGTTCAGTAGAGATGGCTGTGTTGTCTAGTGAGGAGATAGAAAAGGTAACTTTATGATGATGAGGAGTTGTGGGGAGGAAAAGAAGTTTTGTTTTCTTAGGGTGCAGTAAGAGTTGGTTAGAAGTAGGCCATCTTTCAACTGAGTGAAGGGACTGTTGGGTGAGAGTATGAAGGTGAGAAATGTCAGAGCAGGAAATGATTGTGGAATCATCAGCATGTTGAATAATGGTAGATCGTGGGCAAGAAGAGTAGAGGTCATTAATAAGATGTTGTAAAGTAGGGGTCCAAGGATGGAACCTTGGGGCACTCCTGTTTGAATGGATAGGAAAGGGGAGAAGGTAGATTGCCATTTTACAGCCTGGAGTCTGTTGGAGAGGTAGCTAGGGAACCAAAACAGGGGAAGAGTTGGATAGGTTTAGAGAAGCTAATTTTGATAGTAGTAGCCTGTGGGAAACCATGTTGATTGATAGCTTTGGATAAGTCAGGAAACAAATGGGAGACTAACTTATTGTCGTGGGAATGTGCATTGGTATTTATGAAGGATATGAGAAGAGTAGCAGTACTATGTTTTGGACAAAAGCCATGCTGAGAGGAGGTAAGGAGATTTTCTTGGAGGGGTGGTCAAGGAGCTATTTGAGAGTGCATTTCTCCAACATTTTTGACAAGGGAGATAGGATAGCAATTGGTCTAATATTGGAGCGCTTGGTTGCATTACTACCTATGTGAAGGGGAATGATGTAGAATTTTTTCCAGATATTGGGGACCGTGTTTTCATGAATGGATCTGTTGATTAATATGGAGGTGGGGAAGGCGATAGAGTTGGCTGCTATTCTTAGGAATTGTGGAGGTAAATTTTCGACTGATGGAGAGCAATTTTTAAGTGTAGAGAGAAAGGACTTGATATAGGTTGTGGAGATAGGTTTAACAGATAACAGTAGAATGGTTGGAGACGAGGGGAGGGTCGGGTTGTGGTTAGTGTCATTTTTGGCCAGGGTGCAGATAGAATCAATGTACAACTGAAAACGAACCACACTGAAACAATGCTAGTTGCAAGCATTTTACATCACAAACCATACTGACACACACTCAGTTGCAGACATTATACATCACTTATAATCTACCCAATCATTTTCAGTTTAACATTCCACAGCTCATTTGTCTTGCCTTCTTTTAAACCTCATTCCTCCCCTGTATGTGTTGTTCCCACATTGCTCCTACACTTTACTAAAGATCTCGATTCCAGTTCTATCTTTTTTTCTGTACCAGTTTCTCTACTACATAACTGTAGGCATTTTATTTTTGGAGCACGCTGCTATAAGGGAACTCACCCATACTTTCTCTCTCCCACTTCCCCTACCATTTTGTTCTCTTCCCTTTCATATTGCCCTATCTAACGTGTTGACCTCCACATTTTTGTCAGTGGCTTTTGCCCCTCTCTTTTTCTGCCCTCACCCCCTGGTTTGTATCCTTTGCTCCTGACCCTTGGTATAACCCCTCACCTCCTAACTATTATTTTTCTCCGTTACACTCTTTTTATATTTGTCTAGAAGTGTACTCAGTAGACTTTCTAAATGTTTTACCAGGTATAAAAACAATTTGCAGTTACTTGTTTGTACCCACCAAACAATTTCACTCAGGTTTGGTTTGTTAGAGATAGCTTTTCTTCTCTCTCCTCATCTCTGCAGGCCAGCTCAGCCCGCTCCGTTCGCCCTCTGGGCTCACTTTGCTCCTCTACCCTACCCCCATTCCCAACCACCCCTAAGCTCATTACATTTATCTCTATCGTCTACTCCACCCATTCTCTTCCATTACCCAATTATCTCCCTCCACCTCTGCAAACAGATTCATCTAATTTTCCTACACCCAATTAACTCCTCAATCACTATGGCCCCTCCACTTGTCACACATCATCACCTAATTAATATTATTTCCTGCATGGTCCATATTCTAATTCTATTCTTACTAACACAAAATACATCCATACATAACACCTTAAACCCCCCAGCAACCACTTTTGGCACACAAACCCTTCCTATAAAACTAAACAGACAGTTACTCGAATATCTCTCCCTGTCTAATATCAACCAGCACCATCACCACATATAGATTTAAACTACTACTGCCTACCCCCACGTTTAAATTATGTCTAGTATTACACTACATACCCACCACCCTTAGACAACCGACCCACATTAAACTGTACCTACTTCACATATTAACACAGTGTGGAGATATCCATCCAAACCCTGGGCCAATTCGTATTCATACACCCACCAATATCCAAGCATACCAGTCACATCACTACATCCATACATCCACCACTACTCTACAGAATCACACATCCAACCATACACTTCTCCTAACAACAATAAATGCTCGTAGTATCTGCAATAAAATAACTGAATTCCACATCTGGCTATCTACACACCCCAGATATTATTGCCGTAACAGAAACATGGCTAAAACCACACATAGCGGACACTGAAATTCTCCCTCTTGGTTATAATCTAATCCGTTCAGACAGACTCCATAAAAAGGTGGTGGTGTAGCACTAATCTATCAGAACTCACTACAAATGACTACCTATACAAAACCCCTCCCCACTTTCAAAAACCTAGAACTCCTACTCACATCCCGTCACATAAATAGAAACAAATATGCCTAGCTGTAGTTTCTATTCCCCCATGCCACAATATCCACATACTCAAAGACTTTCTGTCCTAGATTAATGAGAATATACTGCATGAAACTGTTATTCTAGGAGACACCAACATTAATTGGTTAAACTTAGATAGCCCCTCCCCTGCATACAGCATAAACCTTTATAGTTTAACTCAACTCATCACTACCCCTACCCATGGTCTATCAACAGACTCTGAATCTACCTTAGACTGGATACTAGTAACACATCCCCAAAACTACACAAACTCAGGCACCCTACCAAAATCACTAAGTGACCATCTCCCAGCATGTAACTTATAGGACCCAACTTCAGTCAAGTAAAACATTCATATAGAACCTCCAGAAACCTTGCCCACTTTGATAGAGATCACTTTATAAATATCCTAAACTCCCACAACTGGAACCCCATAAAACACTCCCCTTAGATGAAGCCATTGATTATTTCAACAAGCTCTTCCTAGATACCCTCAGTAGCCTAGCTCCTATGAGCACCAAATGAACAAGAACCAATAATGCCCCCTGGTTAACGAAACTAACCAAACCATCTCTCTGAGAAACAAAGCTTGGAAAATATGGCTAAGAGAGAGAACAAAACAAAATGAACTTCGCTGTAAGCAACTGCGTAATAAATCAAAAAAGCTTGTGATACAGGAAAAAAAAGATTATTTCTCCACCAGTCTTCCTCATACAACCCAAAAAAATTTTGGAAATCTGTCTCCACTTTACTTAACACAGGTACTATCCAAAACCCATCCCCAGCACCAGAAAAAACACCACAAGAAATTTCCCAAGAATGTAATACCCATTTCATCTCTACCATTCCAAATCTACTCAAAGGTAGGTAGCCCATCAAGTCCTAATACCCACCTGCCTCTACCTACTAAACACACCCCCTCCCTTTCAGATCACACCAATATTCCACCAGCAAACTACTGCTCTATCCAACCTGTACCCACTTCCCAGGTCTTGAAACTCTTAAAACAACTCAAACCTTGCCCACTATCTGCAGGTAATCTTCCCCCTGAATACTTGCAGCTAGCAGCTACAGTAATAGCATACCCAGATGTTCATCGTGTTACACTGCTGCAGTCATTACATATGAGTTATCCTGCTGTCAGGCGGTTCTCCAGTCGGCTTGAATTCCAAAGTCTTGGTCCGGCGTCGATTGCTGTTGCCTCCTCCCTGACGTCAGTGCAGTAGGGGTATATAAGATGCAGCAGATGCCATTTTCTTCAGTCTTTCTTGCCGCGCGGTGCCCGAAGCAAAAGCAGTTTGCAAGTGCCAGTCGCCATTCCGAATCCAGAACCGAAGTCTTCTACAAAGCTAAGTACCCCGTTGGGGAAACATTTTCTTGCCTCAGACCGATGTCAGTAAAAGTTAATAACTGTATTTCTTGTGGGAAGCAAATACCTCATAAGGATTTCCATTCTTATTGTATCCCATGCCTAGACCCAGACCACAATGTCACTGGTTGTCTGTTTTGTGCTAGGTTTAACAAGCGCACTATTAAAAGTCTGTTTGATTTTGCCCGACATTATTTTGGTAGAAAATTCAATTATACCATGCCGTTGGAACTTCAGATGACCAGAATACATAAAAAGTGCAAAGACAAGGATAGGCATCCGAGGCCCAAAACTGACTACGAAGCCTCTTCTACGTCAGTCGACTGTTCTCCGGTTTTCAGCGAGGCGCCTTCGCAGCCCCTGACTACCGCTTCTGTAGAACCACAGGGCGCCTCTGACTCCCACATGGAGATGGCTGGGCCTTCGGATGCATAAGTTATTTAGCCTACCGAAACTAACCCTTCAGAGGGATCCAGAGTAGCTGAGCTACCCGCAGCTTCAGAGGGTGTTTTCAGACCTACTTAGTTAAGCATTAAACCCTCTGCTAAGTGTAAGCCTCCTTTAAAGACAAAGAAGCAAATACAGCGTTCTCCAGGACAGGCCTCCATGCCTAAGAAGCAAATGTTCAAAATGGCCGAAGACCTAATCACTCTGATCAGGGGATCCCATCCCCCTCCTGATAAAAGGCCTAGACAGGATGCAGACTACGACTCATCCAACCAGGTGTCCATCTCTTCAAATTCATCCTCAGACCTAGGATATTCGTTACCCCTTATGAGGATTCTGATGCTGAGGAGTCATTTCCATCAGCCTGTCTGCCTGAGGACTACTCCTTTGGGGAAACCTTACATATCATGAGGGAGCATTTCCATTGGGAAGGCCAGAATTACTCAGAATCCAAGAAAAGGCTCAGGGGCTTCCTTTTATTACCTCAACACAGACCCCTTGCTATTCCACCAGTGTTAGATATTGTGGATGATGTGTATACTGAACCCAGCTTAAATCCTGATTCCTTACCTCCAGCCCCAGTTAAACCTGACCGGTACTACAGAGTCCCTGACTCTCACAAATTTCTGTATAAAAGCCCTGTTGCTGACCCTGAAATTATTTCTCAGGGACCCATAGGGGTTAAGGCCTCATCAGCCAAGAATCCAGTTCCCTCTGACAAAGATTCCGGAGCATTAGACAGATGGGGAAAGAAAGTATATATATCTGCAACTTTAGCAATGAGAGCCTTAAATTGCCAGTTTCACATGCAAAAATATCAGCAATTTTTACTTTCTCAGTTGAAACAAAAAATGCTTTCAGATTCAGATCCTCCTAATTTTAAAGAAATGCGGGATTTATTGCATGCAGCTGAACAAGTGGGAAAACCTACTTTGTAATATGGGTTTGATTCTTTAGAGGCCTCCTGTAGAGCAGCAGTTACAGGCTCTGTCTTTAGAAGACATACTTGATTAAAAGAACATATGTTACCAGATCATGCTATAGCAAAATTATTGGATGCACCTTTGCAGCAGAATGTGTTGTTTGGAGTTAAGGCAGAAGAGGTAATAAAGAAAATGGAGGATAAGGCAAAATCTATGGAAACTGTGAAGGATTTCTTGCAGGTTCAGCTTCCTACATTTAGCAGAAATTGGCCAACTAAGAATTGGTCCTTTCCAATTACAGACAGACCTCAAAGGGGCAGATACAGACGTCTAAGAGGTAGAGGTCAACCACAAGGTCCTTACAGGCCTCGACGATGGGTTGCATCAGGCCAGAAAGAAGGGGAAGACAGGCCCCAACCATATAAAAAGCAGCCCCAATGACTTCCCACTACAGCTGCCAAACAACTCTCTCTTGGCAGCCCCCTTGGGAGGAAAACTGGCACTTTTCTATCACAATTGGCATATGATCACCAAAGACAAACATTGTATCTCAAGGTTACAGCTTCCACTTTTACACTCTGCCAAGGTTAAAAGGAATGCCAAATCTGCCACCAAATCAATGGGCAGAGGCTCAAAAACAAATTACAGCACTCATGGATATGAGAGCTATTCAAAAGGTACCACCACAGGAGCAAGGACAAAGATTTTACTCAAGACTCTTTCTGGTTCCCAGAAAGGACAAAGCCTGGTGGCCCATTCTGGATCTTTCTTCTCTAAACACTTACCTGGATGTTCCGAAATTCAAAATGTTGACACTACAGCAGCTTCTTCCCATGCTGGGCAAGAAAGCTTGGCTCGTGACCTTGGACCTCAAGGAGGCATACCTGCATGTCCCTATCAGACAAAACTGCAGAAGATACCTCAGATTCATAGATGCACTATCAGTCCTCTGCAGTGCCCTTTGGCTTATCTACTGTGCCCAGGGTCTACGCAAAGTGCCTGGCACCAGTAATTGCATTTTGCAGACAGAAAGGAATTCAAATTTATCCGCACCTGGACGACGGCCTGATTCAAGCAGAGAGCAAGGACATTCTTCTAAAGCATCTGGCGTTTGTAAAAAAAGTTAAGTTGCTTGGGGTACACAGTAAACGAAAAGAAGTCAAAACTAGTGCCCTCACAAGAGGTAATATTTCTGGGTGCCAGCTTGAACACAATGGCCCAGATGGCTTATCTCATGCCAGACGAGCAAGGACAACTGACTCAGAGTTTTCAATTGATGGCAACAAAGACCCAGCTCCCTGCAAGAAAAATTCTGCAGGCCTTGGATTACATGGTATCTTGCATACTACTAATTCCATATGCCAGACTGCATATGAGGAAGTTACAATGGTACCTAAAGAATGTATGGTCTCAACACTGTCAAAGTTTGGAAACAGTTATACCACTAATTCCTTGCCTTCAACAGGAGTTTCAATGGTGGGCTCAAGCTTGTCACCTCAACAAGGGACAACCTTTTACTCAACCTACAGCCAGGCAAACACTGACAACAGATGCATCGGATTACGCCTGGGGAGCACACATGGCAGGAAAATGTATTCAGGGCAAGTGGCCCGCAGGACAAAGGCATCTTCACATCAATCAAAAAGAGATGCTAGCTGTACAAAATGCCCTTATAGCTTTCAAGGACCTGCTGCATCCAGGACAACTACTAAAGACAGACAACACCACAGTTATGTGGTACATAAACAAGCAAGGGGGCACTCACTCCTACCCCCTCTGCAGACAAGCCATGACCTTGTGGAACACCGCTCTAAACTATCAAGTTCATCTGCAAGCACAATTCCTGCCAGGAGAGAAAAACACACTGGCAGATGACTTAAGCCGAAACATCATGGATCCCCACGAATGGGAATTGAATCCACAAATATTCAGAATGATAACACAGAAATGGTGGTGCATGGATATAGATCTGTTTGCATCTCCAATGAACTGCCAGCTACAGAAATTCTGCACAAGGAGTTACCATCCACAAGCATGGAAAGTGGATGCCCTCTCATTCAGCCGGAAAAACCTACAAGTATATGCTTTCCCACCACTACCTCTCCTGCCAAAGATGCTCATAAAAGCCAGGCAAGAAGAGCCAAAGATGATCCTGATTGCACCAGACTGGCCACGCTAGCACTGGTACCCAGTCTTAAAGAACTTAGCACAAGGACCACCCTGGATTTTGCCTCAAATCCCACATCTACTGACTCGGCACAACAATCAGATACTACACAGCCAGCTAAAGACCTTAAACCTAGCTGCATGGAAGATCCAAAGCTGTTATGGATGTCATTCTGGAGGCCAGAAGGCCTAGTACCAGGAAAGCCTATTCGGATAAATTGAAGAGATTCTGTGCCTGGAACCAAGCTCACAGCCTCGACCCTCTTGTCCCAAACATTCCTCAGATACTACAATATTTAACTGAGATGCTGGACAAAGACCTCTCCTTCTCATCCATCAAGATGCACGCCTCTGCCATCTCTGCTCATTACAGCACAGATCCACCAATTTTCTCTAATCCTTTGCTAAGACAGTACCTCAGAGGGGCTAAAAACATAAGACCACCCTGTAGAGCACCTACTCCAACTTGGGACCTCAACTTTGTTTTGGAAAAATTAACTTTACCTCCTTTTGAGCCAGCAAACACAGCAGATTTTAAATAGATCTCTTGGAAAACTGCTCTGCTCCTGGCAATAACATCAGCAGAAAGAGTTTCAGAATTACAGGCACTAATGGCAGTGGAACCTTTCATCATCTTCCACCAAGACAGGGTGTCTTTAAGAACTAACCCTACGTTTATGCCAAAGGTGGTAGCCAGTGTGGCTCTAAACCAAACTATTCACCTGCCAACTTTTTATCCAAAACCACAGAATAAAGGGGAGAGACTACTGCATTCTTTGGACATTCACAGGCAGTTACGCTTCTACATGGACAAAACCAAAGCTTTCAGATAATCTGAGCAATTATTGGTAGCATATGTTGCAGGAGCACAGGGAAAAGCCATTTCAAAACAGACTATTTCAAAATGGATAGGACATTGTATACGTTTCTGCTATACACACCATGGGAAACCTGTACCTAGCAGCATTAGATCTCACTCCACCAGGGCAACAGCCACTTCAACTGCCTACCTCAGAGGAGTACCTACCAAGGATATTTTGGAAGCAGCAACTTGGAGATGTCCTTCAAGGATGCATCTGCAGTCCTAACAAATGGGTTGTCCTGTCGTCAGGCAGCCCTTCGGTCGGCCGGATTCCAAAGCCTGGGTCTGGCCTCGGCTGGTGTCGCACTTCACCCGACGTCATCTCTGCTGGTCTTGGTATAAAGGCATCAGCCGCGCCATTTTCCTCAGTCTTTCTTGCAAGCAGAAGCTGTTCGCAAGTGCCAGTCGGTCAGATCCAGAGATTACTACTACCGAATACTACTTCAAGACTTCTAAAAGCTAAGTACCCGTTGGGGACTCTTTCTTGCCTCAGCCGATGTCAGAAAAAGTAAATAACTGTTTAACTTGAAACAAATACCTCATAAAGATTTCCACTCTTACTGCTTACCTTGTTTAGGCCCAGACCACGGCGTAGCAGCCTGTTTAGCCTGTACTTCCTTCAACCGACAAACGCTTAGGCGTCGGTCGGAGTTTGCTGAACAGTTTTTCGCTCAGATTTTATTATGCCGCCGGATCCTCCGACTTCTCAAATTGTTAAAAACGCAAAAAGACAGACACTCGCTGGTCCGCGGTTTCGCCGAAACCACGGTTAAGCAAACTGCGAGTGTCTCGGTTTGAAACCGAGCAAACGGGTCCATCTTCAGAATCCATGACTACTACCGAGGCCCCTGCTACCCTAGTTGAATCGGCCTCTGAAGTTTTGCCTACTAATGTGGTTCCTTTAGAATTATCGGACACCATCCCTTTGGATGTCTCTACCCCAGCACGTGGTGCTGCTAGGCCTCCTGCAGCCATGTCTATTAAGGCCTTTGCCAGGGCTAAAGCAGCCAAAACTGCTAAGTCAGTGCCTGTTAAGCCCCTCACACAGGCCCAGTTCCAGTTCTCAAATGCTTACTCTGGCAGAGGATCTCATCTCTTTAATAAGGGGATCCCAATCTCGCCCAGACAGGGCCTCTCAGCCTCCTGAAAAGAGACCTAGAGCAGAGCCCCCAGAGCCAGTGTCCTCAGATGATTCTTCTGATGATTCAGACATTACAGACCATCCAGAGGCTCCTTTTTCTACTTATGAAGATTCCGATGCTGAAGAATCTATTCCATCTGCCTCTCCACCAGAGGAATTTTCCTTTGGGGAAACCTTACATGCCATGAGAGAGCAATTCCAATGGCAGGGACAAGATTTCTCAGATTCAAGAAAAAGGCTTAGGACCTTTCTACACTTACCGCAACATAGGCCCTTAGCTATACCTCCAGTTCTTCCTGTTGTGGATGATGCATTTAATGATTTTTGCACTGCTCCTGATACTTTACCTCCAGCCCCTGCCAAACCAGATAGGTTTTACAGGGTACCGGACACTCATCACCACCTATACAAGCCCCCACATGCAGATCCTGAGACTATCTCCCAGGGGCCTAAGGCAGTAGCTTCGACCTCAGCAAAAAACCCTCTCCCTTCTGAAAGGGAATCCAGGTCCTTAGAGATGGGGTAAAAGTTTACACCTCTGCTACTCTCTCAGCTAGAGCTTTGAACTGTCAGTTTCATATGATCCAATACCAAGAGTTTATGCTTGATCAGTTAACCAAGAAACTGTCCTCTGATGATTCATTAGATAAGAAATATGTTTTAGAAATGGTGAATAACATTCAACAGGTTAGTAACCATTCTTTAAAATGTGGCTATGATGCACTGGAGGCTTCATTTAGATCAGCCATGACTGGCACAGTTATAAGAAGGCATGCATGGTTGAAAGAACAGGTCTTGCCGGATCATGTTAAAGCAAAGCTGTTAGATGCTCCTATGGATAAGGCCAGTCTATTTGGTTCTCCTGCCCAGCAAGTAATGAAGAAAGTGGAAGAGAAGGCAAAATCTGTACAAACAGTTAAAGATTTCTTACAGGTTCAGCCCCCAAGGTTTAGCAGGAACTGGCCTTCCAAAAATTGGTCCTTTCCAGACTCCTCTAAATCTCAGAGAGGCAGGAATAGACGTTCCAGAGGCAGAAATCAATTCAGAGGAGGTGCCTACAGAGGACGCCAGTGGCAAGGCAATAACCAGCGAGGCACAGACACAACCACTGCCACTGCAACAGCACAATCACAGTGACTTGGCTCTGACACCGCCTACCAGGGAACAAATAGCAGCACCCTTAGGTGGAAAGTTAGCCTTATTTTCAAAAAATTGGCACTATATCACAAAAGACAAGTGGATTTTGCAGACTATAGACCAAGGCTACAGGTTTCATTTCCACACCTTACCAGTAAAGAGAGGAATGCCAAACGTACCTCCAAATCAGAAAACAGAAGCTCTAAAGCAGATAGCTCAATTAACAAAGATGAGAGCTGTGGAAAGAGTACCACCATCAGAACAGGGCAAAGGATTCTACTCAGACTCTTCCTAGTACCAAGAAAAGAGAAAAGTTGGAGACCTATTTAAACACATTCATCATTGTTCCAAAATTCAAAATGCTGACCTTACAGCAACTTCTTCCCATGCTGGGCAAGGAGTGTTGGCTGGTAACTCTAGATCTCAAGGAGGCATACCTGCACGTCCCCATACGACCAAATTGCAGAAGATACCTCAGATTTCTTGCAGGATCAGAGCATTATCAATTCTCAGCATTGCCCTTTGGCTTATCTACTGCGCCCAGAGTATTCACAAAATGCCTGGCATCAGTAATCGCTCATTGCAGGCTACAGGGAATCCAAATTTATCCATACCTGGACGACTGCCTGATACAAGCGGACAACAAAAGCAAGCTGACAAAAGACTTACAAAGAGTCATTTGCTTACTACAAGCCCTGGGATGCACAGTCAATTTAAAAAAGTCAAGACTAATACCATCCTAAAAAAGAACATTCTTGGGTGCAGAATTGGACACAGTAAAACAGATGGCATTCCTAACTGCAGAAAAGAAGAACAACTCCCTCTTTACTTCTTGGCATTAACAAAGCAGAACAAACTAACAGCAAGGAAAGTACTGCAGGCCTTGGGCTTCATGGCATCATGCATAATCCTGGTCCCCCATGCCAGACTGCATATGAGAAAACTACAGTGGTACCTAAAGAATTTATGGTCTCAACACAGGCACAGCTTAGAAACTGAAATACCACTAATCCCATGTCTGAAACAAGAGTTCCTATGGTGGGCTCAAGCATGCCAGTCAAACCCAGGCTTGCCCTTCCACAACTTTCAAGCAAGCCAAACCATCACAACGGACGCCTCAGACCTAGGTTGGGGGGCCCACATGCTAGACAAATGCATACAAGGATTATGGACCCCAGATCAACTGCACCTGCACATAAATCAAAAAGAAATGCTGGCAGTAAAACTAGCAATCCAGAATTTCAGACCATTCCTCAAAGAAGGCCATTTGATGATAAGGACAGACAACACCACAGTCATGTGGTACATCAAACAGGGAGGCACTCATTCATACCCCCTATGCCGAATGACTCTGGACCTATGGAATATGGCTCTGAGCTACAACATTCAGTTACAGGCAATATTTGTACCGAAAAGAAAACATCCTAGCAGACATGTTAAGCAGAACAACCTCGGATGCTCACGAATGGATGCTACACCCGGACATCTTCAAGGCCATCACACAGAAATGGGGAATGCCACAAATAGACCTATTTGCATCCCCACTCAATCACCAGCTCAAGAAATTCTGCACAAGGACATACCACCCACTTGCATGGAAGGTGGACTCTCTATCCTTCAGTTGGAAAGGCCTGACAGCATATGCATTTCCACCTCTTCCTTTGATGCACAAGGTACTACTGAAAATCAAAGAGGAGCGTCCAAGGATACTTCTGATAGCTCCAAATTGGCCAAGACAACACTGGTATCCATTGCTGAGGAGCATGTCTCGGGGCAGAACGTGGACACTACCCCTGGTGCCTTTGATGTTAACTCAGAACAACTACAACAACATGCATCCAAATCTAAAAACTCTGCAACTGACTGCCTGGAACATTACATAACAGCAACTAACCCAGATTTATCCCAAAGGGTTAAAGACATTATCCTGGAGGCCCGCAGACCTTCGACATGAAGGAACTATGCAGGAAAATGGAAAAGGTTTGTCATTTGGAGCACTGAAAGAGGAAAAGATGTGTCAAAGATAGATATTGCCAACATCCTGGAGTATTTGGCAGAGCTTCTCCATACAGGCCTGTCCTATTCCTCCATCAAGATACATGCATCAGCTATTTCTGCAGAATACAGCTTGATCCCCTGTCTTCTCACATCCTCTACTCAGGCAGTTCCTCAGAGGAATCAAGAATGTAAAACCTCCTAGGAAACCACCATTACCAGCATGGGACTTGAACTTTGTGCTAGAAAAATTGACACTCCCTCCATTCGAACCAGCAGCAACAGCAGATCTTCAACACCTATCCTGGAAAACTGCTTTTCTACTGGCAATTACTTCAGCAAGAAGGGTTTCGGAACTACAGGCCTTAATGGCAGTACAACCCTTCCTAATCTTCCATCAAGATAGTGTATCCATGAGAACTAATCCTACATTTATGCCTAAGGTGGTATCCAGAGGGTCTCTAAACCAGGCAATCCACCTACCTACCTTCTTTCCCAATCCACAGAACAGGGGGGAAAGACTGCTGCATACCTTGGATGTACATAGACAGTTGCGCTACTACCTGGACAGAACCAAGGGCAATAGAAAAACTGACCAGCTTCTAGTAGCCTATGCAACAGGAATGGAAGGAAAAGCAATTTCCAAACAGACAATCTCCAAGTGGATAGGAAATTGCATAAGATTCTGTTACTCCTACCATGGAAAGCCAATTCCACAGAACATAAGACCTCACTCTACAAGGGCTACAGCCACTACCACAGCTTTCTTATGAGGAGTGGCTACCAAGGACATTATTGAGGCGGCTACTTGGACCTCTGTGCATATATTTGCCAAGCATTATAACTTACCTATATACTCTAGATCCCGAGCAGGGTTTGCCACTGCTGTACTGCAAGGGATCCTAACTACACCATAATTCTATTTCCTCCTCCCCTAGTTTGGCTATGGTATTCTACCCATTTGTTAGGACTGCAGATGCATCCTTGAAGGACATAGTACAGTTTTGTACCTACCATAAATGTAGATGTCCGAACAGGATAGCATCTGCAGTCATCCTTCCCTCTGTGGTACTCCTAGGGTATTTACCCTCCTAATAGCTAGCTGGGGATCTCTTATGGTGTATTTGTTTGTATATATGTACATACATGCTTATTTTTTGTGTTTGCCTTCTACTTTTTTGGAAACATTGGCATTTATCCAAAATTTAGCTTTCCAAGAGGGCAACTGGCATCTGGGGCAAGAAACACTGAGGAAAATGGCTGATGCCTTTATACCGAGACCAGCAGAGATGACGCCGGGTGAAGTCGAGGCCAGACCCAGACTTTGGAATCCGGCCGACCGAAGGGCTGCCTGACGACAGGACAACCCATTTGTTAGGACTGCAGATGCTATCCTGTTCGGACATCTACATTTATGGTAGGTACAAAACTGTACTTTCTGCACATACCTTCACCAAGCATTACTATCTGCCTCTATACTCTAAATCCAGAGCTGGCTTCGCCACTGCATTGCTGCATGGCCTTATAGCCACCCCTAATGCCTTATAGAACCAGACACCCTACCTCAGCTTTGGGATTCTACCCAAGTGTAATGACTGCAGCAGTGTAACATGATGAACATAGTACAGTTTTGTACCTACCATAAATGTAGATGTTCGAGTGTATACACACTGCTGCAGTCCAGGTTACCCTCCCTCCTTCCCCTCTTACTTGCTGGTACGTACCCAAGTCTTCTACCCTTTACTACCTACGGGGAGTATTTGCTGGTAGCTGAAAGTTGTTGTTTGCTTTTTTTATGTATGTTTTATTAGCAGTTTGAATTGCCTACCTATTTGGGGGCACCTGACATCTGGGGCAAGAAAAACTGAAGAAAATGGCGTCGGCTCCATCTTATATACCCCTATCGCACTGACGTCAGGGAGGAGGCGACGGAAACCGATGCCGGACCAAGACTTTGGAACGCAGGCCGACTGGGGAACCGCCTGACGGCAGGATAACCCAAGTGTAATGACTGCAGCAATGTATACACTCGAACATCTACATTTGTGGTGGGTACAAAACTGTACTTTACCATTCTCATAAATTGCTCACTCTCCGAATCATACGTTCCCCTTCCTATGGAAAAAAATCTATAATTTCCCCTTTACATAAAGGAGGGAAACTCTCATGATTTTTCTAACTACTGCCCCATCTTTATACTCTCCCCACTATCAAAAATCTTGTAAAAAATGTGTCCACTCACAACTAGCTAAACACCTAACTAGTAATGCTCTACTATCCCCCACCCAACATGGGTTTCGTCCCAGGGCATAGCACTATCACTGCCTTGCTCTCCTTCACTGACACTGACAACAAAGCCCTAGATGCTGGTTATCCTACCTCAGTTATCCTACTAGACCTATCTAGATAGGTTCTCTACTGTTAAAATTCAGTTAGCAACCATTTCCAACTTCCATGCTGGAAATAAATTATTTTCTCTGGTAACTTCCAGATTATGTAAAGCTTTTATGAAGGGACTTTTTCTCCTTAGACTTCCAGTGAAGGATCCCTCTACTCGTTGGGATCTCATGGTGGTCCTCCAGGGGTTGAGTCAAAAACCCTTTGAACCTGCAGACAAATGTGGCATGAAATTTCTTGGAAAACAATCTTTTTGGTAGCTATTACTTCAGCAAAAAGAATTTCTGAGTTCCAGACCTTATTGGCTAAGCCTCCTTACATTATTTTCCGTAAAGATAGGATGTCCCTATGAGCCCAACCCTTCCTTTCTACCTAAAGTAGCCACGGAGAATAGCATTAACCAGGCTGTACACTTGCTAGTTTTCTTTCCAAATTTTACTAAGGGAGAATAGATGTTATACCGTCTTGATGCTCATAGACAACTACATTTTTATCTTCACAGAACAGAAGAGTACAGGAAGTCTTATCGTGTTTCACTGTTGCAGTCATCACACTTGGGTCATCTTCCTGTAGGTAGCCCTCAGTTGGCCCAAATACCAGAGACTTGGTATTTCTGTATCGGTTGCTGTCGCTCCAGGACTAACAGGTCGTCAGAGGTATAAAAACAGGCAGCCGACGCCATTACATCAGTCTTTCTTGCTGAGGAGCCTGAAGCAGAAGCAGTTCGCAAGAGTGCCGGTCGGCTGCTACATGAGTTTTCGTTTCTGAATTGAATCATCCCGAAGTCTTCTAAAGCTAAGTACCCCGTTGTGGATCCTTTTTTCTTGTTCTAACCTATGTCAGAAAAAGTTAACAATTGTCTCGCCTGTGGAAAGCAAATACCACACCGAGATTTCCATTCTTACTGTGTCGCCTGTTTAGGCCCAGACCACGACATTCCTCGCTGTCTGCTTTGTTCAATACCCGAACTGTTTGTCGTCGGGCCCTTATTGTCAATAAATACTTTTGCTCTCTATCTCCATATTCCAAAATGGCTTCAGTAAGCCATCTGACGACCAATCTTCCGAAAAAACATAAGGATAGGCAGAGACTGCACAGGTTGAAAACTGCCAACGATGCTTCCATTAAGCTAGTCACCAGTTCCCCGGTACTCTGAGGTGCTTTTACAGCCCCTGATGCCCGCTTTTATGGATTCGCAGACCACTACCAAGACCCGTTTGGATTCTGGTATGCTGCAAGACTCTTCTTTGACTATGCAACCTGCGGATGTCTCAGTTTTGTCTAAAATTACCGAGTTTCTAGCCCCAAGAGTACAAGCTACGCCTAAAAAAATGACCCAATCTCTAGCACCTGCTTCCTTGCCACAATCTCAAATGCTTAAAATGGCAGAAGACCTGATCTTGCTGATTAGGGAAAGCCAGCCTTCCCCTGCTAAGAGAAAAAGGGACTTGTCCCCAGCAGCTTTAACTAACCAAGAGTCCGACTGTGACGTTTCTGAATATGAAGACATGCCTTTATCTGCTTATGAGGATTCAGATACAGAGGAATCCATTCCCTCTTCTTCCCCTCCAGAGGATTTTTCTTTTGGTGAAACCCTTCATACTTTAAGAGCATTTCCAGTGGGAATGCCAGGATTATCCTCAATCCAAAAAGAGACTCGGAGAATTTGAAGATTTGCCACAACAGACCCTTAGCTCCAAGGAAACCAGACAGGTACTACAGAGTCCCTTCTTCTGGATTTTTCCGGTTAGGGGTCGCCACAGCGGATCACCTGTCCGCTTATGATTGGCAGTGGAGTTTTACAGTGTCGAGTTGCCAGCCCGGCGTCCAACCTTCCACAGAAGGCACACACATGCACACACACCTAAGGCCAATTTAGAGTGTCCAATCCACCTATAGCATGTCTTTGGGATGTGTAAGGAAACCGGAGCACCCGGAGGAAACCTTCCTGACTCGCACAAATTTCTTTTCAAAAATCATACTGCTGACCCAGAGGTCATTTCCCAAGGGCCTAAAAGTATAAAGGCAACTACAGCTAGGAATCCCACACCTTGGGACTGGGATTTCCAGGCTTTAGACAGATGGGGTAAAAAAGTATACACCTCTGCAACTCTAGCCATTAGGACATTGAATTGCCAGTTTCACATTCTGAAATAACCAGCAACATATTATGGAACTTGAGCAAAAATTGTCTACCTTTATAGACTGTGCAGAAAATAAAGAATTGCAGGAGCTTATGCATTCTGCAAACCAAGTCAGCAAGCATACCTTGCAATGTGGGTTTGACGCCCTAGAAGCATTTTGCAGGGCAGCAGTCACTGGTTCTGTACTGAGAAGGCATGCTTGGCTTAAGGAACAGACCTTGCCAGACCATGTCAAATCCAAATTTAAGAGATGCTCTTTGAATAAAGACAGTTGGCTTGACACCAAAGCAGAAGAGGCTCTAAAAAAGATGCAAGAAAAAGCTAAGTCTATGCAGACAGTCAAAGATTTTTTGCAGCTGCAGTCTCCAAGATTCAGTAGGCATTGCCCCTTGAAACATTGGTCCTTTCCAGCCCCCTCAAGGCCATCTCAAACTAGACCCAGGGGAAACAGACCCCCCCCAGATTAGTGTCGGGGTATGCAGAGATCTAAGCAATGGAGTACCTCCACTTCTAAAACAGGGAGTGCTAAGCCACCCCCTTATGCAAAGAATTCACAATGACTTGTCAACCCCACTCCTCAGCTCTGCTCGTTCCCTTAGGAAGAAAACTTGCCCACCATGCAAAAAACTGGACGTCCATCACCAAAGACCGACGGGTCCATAACATTGTATCCCAGGGGTACAAATTCTACTTCCACACACTGCCAACCCCGAAAGGGTTCCCAGTCCTTCCTCCAAACCAGTGGGCAGAGGCACAAAACCAAGTTCAATCCCTGCTCTCCATAAGGGCAATTCAGCATGATGTCCTTCATGGATGCATCTGCAGTCATAACAACTGGGTTGTCCTGTCGTCAGGCAGCCCTTCAGTCGGCCGGATTCCAAAGTCCGGGTCCGCTTCGCTGATGTCGACTTCACCCGGCCATCTCTGTTGGTCTGGTATAAAAGCATCAGCCACGCCATTTTCTTCAGTCTTTCTTGCGGCGTGGCCGGCAGAAGCTGTTCGCAAGTGCCGGTCGGTCGGATCCAGAGATTACTTCTACCGAATACTCAAGACTTCTAAAGCTAAGTACCCGCTGGGGACTCTTTCTTGCCTCAGCCGATGTCAGAAAAAGTTAATAATTGTTTAACCTGTGGGAAACAAATACCTCATAAAGATTTCCACTCTTACTGCCTGCCTTGCTTAGGCCCAGCCCACGTAGCTACCTGTTCGCCTGTGCTTCTTTCAACCGACGCTTAGACGCCGGTCGGAGAGAACAGTTTTCGGTTCTGATTTTGCGTACATTATGCCGCCAGATCCTCGACTCGACTCGCATTCTGCCAAAAACGCAAAGAAAAGACCGACACTCGCGGTCCGCGGTTTCGCCGAAACCATGGTTAAGCAAACCGCGAGTGTCTCGGTTTCGGCCGAAACTGAGAAAACTGATCAAAATACAGCTGAATCTATCTCTACAACTGAGGTCCCTGCTAACACTCTTGAATCGGCCTCAGAAATTTTACCCACTACGGTGCTTACCACTGACTTATCAGACACCATTCCCTTGGATGTCTCTACCCCAGCACGTGGTGCTGCTAGGCCTCGAGCAGCCATGTCCATTAAGGCCTTTGCCAGGGCTAAAGCAGCCAAGACTACTAAAACAGTGCCTGTTAAACCCCCCTCAACCAGGCCCTCTTCCAGTTCTCAAATGCTTACTTTGGCAGAAGATTTAATTTCATTAATTAGAGGATCTCAATCTCACCCAGACAGGGCCTCTCAGCTCCCAGAGAAGAGACCTAGGGCAGAGCCCCCTGAGCCAGTGTCCTCTGATGATTCTGCTGATGAATCAGACATAACTGACCAGCCAGAGGCTCCTTTCTCCAATTTTGAAGATTCTGATGCTGAAGAATCCATTCCAGCTGCTTCCCCACCAGAAGAATTCTCCTTTGGGGAAACCTTGCATGCCATGAGAACAGTTCCAATGGCAGCAACAGGATTTTTCAGACTCCAGAAAAGACTTAGGACCTTTTACACCTTCCACAGCACAGGCCCTTAGCTATACCTCCTGTTCTCTCTGTGGTGGATGATGCTTTCAATGATGTCTGCTCCGCTCCAGATTCTTTACCCCAGCCCCTGCCAAACCAGACAGATTTTACAGGGTGCCAGATACTCATCACCACCTTTACAAGGCCCCTCTTGCAGACCCAAACTATTTCCCAGGGTCCCAAGGCAGTATAGCTAAAAACCCTGTTCCTTCTGAAAGGGAAGCAAGGTCATTAGACAGATGGGGTAAAAGGTTTACACTTCAGCCACTCTCTCAGCTAGAGCTTTAAACTGTCAGTTTCACATGATACAATACCAAGAGTTTATGCTTGATCAGTTAACTAAAAAGCTAACCACTGATGAATCTCTTGATAAGAAATATGTATTAGAAATGGTAAATAACATACAGCAGGTTAGTAACCATTCTTTAAAATGTGGCTATGATGCACTGGAGGCTTCATTTAGATCAGCCATGACTGGCACTGTAATTAGAAGGCATGCATGGCTAAAGGAGCAAGCTTTACCGGATCATGTTAAATCTAAATTGCTAGATGCTCCTATGGATAAAACAAGTTTGTTTGGTACACCTGCCCAGCAGGTTATGAAGAAAATGGAAGAAAAGGCAAAATCAGTCCAGACAGTTAAAGATTTCTTGCAGGTTCAACCCCAAGGTTTAGCAGGAACTGGCCTGCCAAAATTGGTCCTTTCCTGACTCCACAAGACCTCAAAGGGGCAGGAATAGACGCTCCAGAGGCAGAAACCAATCCAGAGGAGGTGCCTACAGAGGACGACAGTGGCAAGGTAACAACAGGGCACAGACTCAACACCTGCCACTACATCAACACAGCCACAGTGACTTAATCCTAAACCGCCTACCAGGGAACAAATAGCAGCTCCTCTAGGCGGAAAGCTAACCTTATTTTCAAAAACTGGCACCACATAACAAAGGACAAGTGGATTTTACGAACCATAGATCAAGGTTACGGTTCCACTTCCACACTTTACCAGACAAAAGAGGAATGCCAAATCTACCTCCAAATCAAAAGACAGAGGCTCTACAACAGATAATGGAGTTAGCAAACATGAGAGCTGTGGAGAAAGTGCCAACAGCAGAGCAAGGAAAGGGTTCTACTCCAGACTATTCCTAGTTCCAAGAAAGGAAATAAGTTGGAGACCAATTCTAGACCTGTCCACCCTGAATACTTACATCATTGTCCCAAAATTCAAAATGCTGACCCTACAGCAACTTCTTCATGCTGGGCAAGGAGTGTTGGCTGGTAACTCTAGATCTCAAGGAGGCATACCTGCACGCCCCATTCGACCAATCTGCAGAAGATACCTCAGATTTCTTGCAGGATCAGAGCACTATCAATTCTCAGCATTGCCCTTTGGCTTATCTACTGCCCAGAGTATTCACAAAATGCCTGGCATCAGTAATCGCCATTGCAGACTACAGGGAATTCAAATTTATCCATACCTGGACGACTGCCTGATACAAGGAGACAACAAAAGCAAGCTGACAACAGATTTACAAAGGGTCATTTACTTGCTTCAAGCACTGGGATACACAGTCAATTTACAAAAGTCAAGACTGATACCATCCCAGACAAGGACTTTCCTGGGAGCGAATTGGACACAGTAAGACAAATGGCATTCCTAACTACAGAAAAACAAAAGAACTCCTCTTTACTTCTTGGCACTAACAAAACTGAACAAGTTAACAGCAAGAAAGGTACTGCAGGCCTTGGGTTTCATGGCATCATGCATAATCTTGGTTCCATTTGCCAGACTACATATGAGAAAACTACAGTGGTACCTAAAGAATTTATGGTCCCAACACAGACACAGCCTAGAAACGAAATCCCACTAATACCATGCTTAAAACAGGAGTTCCTATGGTGGGCTCAGGCATGCCAGTCAAACCCAGGCCTGCCCTTTCAAGAGGGTCAAGCAAGCCAGACCATCACAACAGATGCTTCAGACCTAGGATGGGGCATATGCTGGACAAATGCGTAAGGATTGTGGACACAGGACCAACTTCACCTGCACATCAACCTAAAAGAAATGCTGGCAGTAAAACTGGCAATCCAAAAGTTCAGACCATTTCTCAAGGAGGACCACTTGATGATAAGGACAGATAACACCACAGTCATGTGGTACATCAACAAACAGGGAGGCACTCATTCTTACCCCCTATGCAGAATGACTTTGGAGCTGTGGACCCTGGCACTCAGCTACAACATCCAGTTACAGGCAATGTTTGTGCCAGGAAAAGAAAACTCTCTAGCAGATATGTTAAGCAGGACCACATCGGATGCCCACGAATGGCAGCTGCACCCGGATATCTTCAAGACCATCTCGAAGAAATGGGGAATGCCTCAGATAGACCTATTCGCATCACCTCTCAATCACCAGGTCAAAAAATTCTGCACAAGGACATTCCACCCACTAGCATGGAAAGTGGACTCGCTCTCCTTCAGCTGGAAAGGCCTAACAGCATATGCATTCCCACCTCTTCCCTTGATACACAGAGTACTACTAAAAATCAAGGAGGAACGTCCAAGGATAATCCTGATAGCTCCAAACTGGCCAAGACAGCATTGGTACCCACTGCTGAGGAGCATGTCTCGGAACAATATGTGGCCAATACGGCTGATGCCTTTGATGCTAACTCAGAACAACTTCAGCACCATGCATCCAAACCTAAAAACGCTGCAACTGACTGCATGGAACATCACATAGCAGCTGCTAATACAGAACTTTCACAAAGAGTTAAAGACATTATTCTTGAAGCACGCAGGCCTTCAACTAGAAGGAATTATGCTGGGAAATGGAAAAGGTTTGTCATTTGGAGTTCTGAAAGAGGAAAAGATGTATCAAACATAGATATGCCTAACATTCTGGAGTATCTGAACTACTTCATACAGGCCTGTCCTACTCCTCCATCAAGATTCATGCATCAGCTATTTCAGCAGAATACAGCTTTGATCCACCCGTTTTTTCACACCCTTTGCTCAGGCAATTCCTCAGAGGAATCAAGAATGTAAAACCTCCAAGGAAACCACCATTGCCAGCTTGGGACTTGAACTTTGTGCTAGAAAAATTGACACTATCACCTTTGAACCAGCAGCAACAGCAGACCTACAACACCTGTCATGGAAAACTGCTTTCCTACTGGCAATTACTTCAGCAAGGAGGGTTTCAGAACTACAGGCCTTAATGGCAGTGCAACCCTTTCTAATCTTCCACCAAGATAGAGTGTCCATGAGGACTAATCCTACATTTATGCCTAAGGTGGTATCCAGAGTGTCTTTAAACCAGGCAATCCACCTACCTACCTTCTTTCCCAACCCACAAAACAGAGGGGAAAGAATACTGCATACCTTGGATGTACATAGACAGCTACGCTACTACTTGGACAGAACAAAAATAGCAGAAAGACTGACCAGCTTTTCGTAGCCTATGCAACAGGAAGGGAAGGAAAAGCTATTTCCAAACAGACAATCTCCAAATGGATAGGAAATTGCATACGATTCTGTTACTCCTTCCATGGAAAGCCAATTCCACAGAACATAAGACCTCATTCTACAAGGGCAACAGCCACTACCACAGCCTTCTTACGAGGAGTGGCTACCAAAGACATTATTGAGGCGGCTACTTGGACCTCCGTGCATACATTTGCCAAGCATTATAATTTACCTCTATATTCCAGATCCCGAGCAGGGTTTGCCACTGCTGTTCTGCAAGGGATCCTAAACACACCATAATATACCTTTATCCTCCTCCCTAGTTGGCTATGGTATTCTACCCAGTTGGCATGACTGCAGATGCATCCATGAAGGACATAGTACAGTTTTGTACCTACCATAAATGTAGATGTCCGAATTGGATAGCATCTGCAGTCAGGATTACCCTCCCTCCTTCCCTCTGTGGTACTCCTAGGGTGTTTACCCTTCTAATAGCTAGCTAGTGGGGGGAATTCTTTCATGGTGTATTTGTTTGTATTTATGTACATACATGCTTATTTTTGTGTTTACCTCTATCTTTTGGAAACATTGGCATCTATCCAAAATTTTTAGCCTTCTATAGGGCTTCTGGCATCTGGGGCAAGAAACACTGAAGAAAATGGCGCCGGCTGATGCTTTATACCCAAGACCAACAGAGATGACGTCGGGTGAAGTGCGACATCAGCCGAAGCCGGACCCGGACTTTGGAATCCGGCCGACTGAAGGGCTGCCTGACGACAGGACAACCCAGTTGTTATGACTGCAGATGCTATCCAATTCGGACATCTACATTTATGGTAGGTACAAAACTGTACTTTCCTGCAGAACAGATAGGTCAAGGGTTTTATTCCAGACTTTTCCTGGTACCCAGAAAAGAGGGCAACTGGCACCCAATCCTAGATCCATTCTAAACACCTTCCTGGTGGTACCAAAATTCAAAATGCTCACCCTTCAGCAGTTTCTTCCTATGCTGTCCAAAGAGGCTTAGCTAGTTACCCTAGACCTAAAAGAAGCCTAGCTGCACTTCCCTATCGGGGAATTGTGCAGGAAATATCTACGTTTCAGGGCAGTATCTATGCATTATCAGTTCTCTGCACTTCCTTTTGGCTTATCCACTGCTCCCAGCGTCTTCACAAAATGCCTGGCTCCAGCTATTGCCTATTGCAGAGAAACATTCAAATATACCATTACTTCGACAATTGCCTGATTCAGGCAGACAGGAAAAGCTGATGCAGCACCTGACATTTGTAAAGAACCTTCTAACCTCCCTAGGGTACACTGTCAGCGAAAAGAAATCAAAACTAGTACCCAGTCAAAAGATTGTATTCCTGGGAGCAAGCTTGGGCACAGCCTCCCGGATGGGATTTTTTACTCCAGAAAAACAAGCCTAACAGGCTGCTTCACTCAAATGGCTACCAGAACCCAGCTATCCGCAAGGAAAGTCCTGCAGGTTCTAGGGTTTATGGCCTCTTGAATTTTACTAATTCCATATGCCAGACTGCATATGAGCAAACTTCAATGGTACTTGAAAAGTCTTTGGTGCGAACATTCTTCGGACCTGAAAACTACCATACCTATCATACCTTGTCTAAGGACAGTTTCTTTGGTGGGCAGCAGCATACAACCACAACAAGGGGCTTCCCTTTACACAACCCCACACCACCCAGACCCTAGCCACAGACGCGTCAGACTATGTGGGGGGCACATCTGGGAGACAAGTGCATTCAGGGCCACTGGTGCCAAAGTCAAATTCATCTGCCCATCAGCCAAAAAGAGATGCTAGCTGTTCATCACGCTCTGACAGCTTTCAGATCCCTTCTCTCACCTGGACCCCTGCTAATAAAAACAGACAACACCACAGTTATGTGGTACATCAACAAGTAAAGGGACACCCACTCTTACCCACTCTGCAGGCTAGCCATGACATTGTGGAACACTGCATTGGACATGCAGATCCATCTGCAAGCTCAATTCCTGCCAGGCAAACAAAACTCTCTGGCAGACGACTTAAGCAGAAATCTCCTAGATTCACATGAGTGGCAATTAAATCCCAGCACTTTCAGCCTATTAACCCAGAAATGGGGGATACCAGAGGTAGACCTTTTTGCCTCCCTCTACAATCATCAGATCAGCAAATTCTGCACCAGGACACCGCACAGCAGAGCATAGAAAGTTGATGCCCTATCCTTCCAGTGGGTAAAACTCTCAATTTGTGCCTTTCCCCCTCTGCCTCTTCTATCAAGAATACTACTCGAGATAAGACAGGACAGACCAAGGGCAATCCTTATTGCTCCAGACTGTTCCACGCCACCACTGGTACCAACTACTGTGCAGCCGGTCACTGGTGCCACCATGGCATCTACCTCCGATCCCAACCCTCCTCACTCAGCAGGAGGGGACAGATCCTGCATCCGCAACTGCAAACCCTGAGCCTTGCAGCCTGGCTTATTCCTTGAATTTTCCCCCAGTGACCAGCCTAAGCAAGCAGGTACTGGACGTCGGTACAAGGAAATACTTTGCTGCTAAATGGAAAAGGTATTTTTCCTGGATTCAGTCTAAAGGAGCGGACACTGCTCTGCCCTCCGTATCCCTCTAATCTTGGATTACCTAGCAGATCTACTCCACAGAGGCCTTTCCTTCTCGTCCATTAAGATCCATGCCTCTGCCATCTCGGCTCATTACAACACCGAGCCACCTCTCTTCTCTCACCCTCTCATCAAACAGTTCCTGAGAGGGGCCAACAATTTAAGGCCACCAAGGAGAGCACCCACCCCGGCTTGGGACCTTAACTTTGTACTGGAAAAGCTCACAACCCCCCCCCCCTTTGAACCTGCAGCGTCAGCAGAGTTAAAATTCCTCTCTTGGAAAACAGCCTTGCTTCTGGCCATCACTTCAGCCAGAAGAGAGTCTGAGCTACAAGTGCTTATGGCTGTAGAACCCTTCATTATTTTTCATGCTGACAGGGTCTCCCTCAGAACTTACCCTTTTATGCCTAAAGTGGTGTCCAGTGTAGCTCTTAACCAGTTTATCCATTTGCTAACCTTCTTTTCCAATCCTCAAAATAAAGGGGAAAGGATTTATTTTATTTTTATTTATTTTACATTTGTTGACCGGGCTAGTCTAACTGGATATATGTCCATTGTCAGTAGTGGCCCGGGGAGAAAAGCTCCAATGGAATATTACATGGTTAGAATTAATAAACAAGGTTAGTTATTATGTACAACTATGATAGGAGCAAACAGAGAGAAATACAAAAGTCTAAAACAAAGAAATAATAAAAATATCTCTCTCTCTCTTCTTTTTTTTTTAGTGGTCATACTGTGCATAAGAGAAATTTCTTTACATAGATATAATGTAAAGGAAAGTTGTAAGGGTAAAGTGTGAGAAAAGAGACAAAGTAAGGGGAAGGTTAATCTGGGTTGGTACAGGGGCAAAAGCCATTGACTCTTGATGTATAATCAGTTGTCTTTTAAAAAGTGAGAGTGTAGACAAGGATGTGACATCAGAGGGTAGTTTGTTCCACCTTTTTCCAACAGAGTTGGAAAAGAGGCAATCCCCAGCTGAGTTATTAAGTTTGGGGGTATGAACCAGTAGTTTGTTAGAGGAGCGTAGCTGTTTCATGTTGTAAGGTGTTACAAGGTTAGAGAGTATTGGTATTTTACTTGGTTGGTAAAGGACTTTGTGAGCTATTAAGAGCTGTTGAAGTATTAATTTGTTAGGAAATTCTAGCCAGCCTAGTTGTCTTAGGTTCAGGCAATGGTGAGTACGAAACTGTGATCCTGTATCAAATCTAGCAATATTGTAGTAAGATGTAGCAAGTTTCTTAAGGTTGCTTTTGGAGAGATTAGTATAGATGAGGGAGGCATATAGAAGAGTTGAGATAAGGTGAGATCTAGCTAAGATAGTTCTTGTTTCATGTGTAAGGAAGGGTTTGATTCTGTATAGGGAACCATTTTTTTTGTTAACTACTCTTATTGTGTTGTTGATCTGTGAGTCAAAGCTTAGATTATTGTCAGTTATTATTCCTAGTAATTTTGTAGTTGAGTCGGGAGAAATGAGTGTGCAATCAGTTGATGTGAGATAGAAATTAAGTGGTGTACATTTACGGGAAGGTGAGAACAGTAACAGTTTGGTTTTCTTGGGGTTGAGGAGAAGGCAACGATCAGAGAACCATTTTTCAATTGTAGAAAAGGCTTTTTGGGTAAGGGACTGAAGTTCAGTTTGAGAAGTGGCAGTGCAGATAATAGTAGAATCATCTGCATATTGTATGCAGGTGGTGTTAGGGATAGCTGATTGGAGGTCGTTGATAAAGATTGAAAATAAGAGGGGGCCTAGGATAGAGCCTTGGGGTACTCCTAAAGAGGTAGGAAGGAGATTAGATATTGAATTTTTCCAAAGCACTGCATGCTGACGGTTATCTAGGTAGGATGTAAACCATGTTAAAGAAGGGGTGTCAAGTGAGAGGGATTTTAGTATGTGCAGGAGGAGTTTATGATTAACCATGTCGAAAGCTTTAGATAAGTCAATGAAGATTGAAGATGTTAGATCATTTTTGTTGTGGTTGATGGTATTGGTAAAGGAGAGTAAGGCAGTAGTAGTACTGTGGGAAGGTCTGAATCCATGCTGGCAGTTAGCAAGTAGATTGTTTTGGAGGAGGTGATTAAGAAGTTGTTTGCGGATACATTTTTCCAAAATTTTAGCTAGGGTTGATGGTAGCGCTATTGGGCGATAGTTTGAAAGGTCTTTACAGTTCCCCCTTTGTGTAGTGGGATAATGTGAGATATCTTCCAGATAGAAGGGGAAGATTCCTTCGTTAATAGATCTATTAGAATAGAAATAGGGTAAGCGATGGCTTTGGCTCCAATTTGCAAAAATTCAGCAGGAAGTTTGTCTGCAGAGGGAGTGGAAGGTTTTAGTTTTTGAAGGAGAGATAAGACAAAGGATGTAGATATAGGTTGTAATTGAAAATTAGGTGGAATATTTCCAGTAGGTAAAAATAGTTTAGTGGTGTCAGGGGAAAGGTGACTAGCAAGAGTTTGGATGGTATTAGTGAAGAAGAAATTGAAGTCATTGGCAATTTGTGTGGGGTTGTCTGGGTTAGAATCTTGAGGGTTTGGTGTTGTAGACTGGCTTGGGGATAAGAGATTATTAATGCTGGCCCAGAATTTTTTAGGATCATTTTTGGAGGTTTGTTGAAATTGAAGGTAGTAGTTATTTTTCTGTCATGATGGCTTTTTTTGTATTATTCCTAAGCTCTTTGAAGTATTGGTGGTCTAATTGTTTTTTTGTGGTACGCCATTTTGCCCAGGATTTGTTTCTGAGAATAATTTTTTGCCTAGTAGTGTTGGTCAGCCAGGGAGCTGCTTTAGCTTTGGTTCTAATAGTACGACTTGGGGCATGGTGATCAAGGACAGACAAGAAAGTGGTGTTGAAGTATTCTACTGCTTTAAGAGGGAGATATATTAGTGATGACCAATTACATTGTCTTAACTCAGTTTGAAAGTGCTCCGTATTGAATTGCTTTTTGGAGCGTAAGGTTCTATAGATAGTAGGTAAAATTAGGTTGGTTTTGTCTTACGATATATGTTAGAGAGTGGTCTCTTAGGTCGTCTTGTAAGGTACCGGATTGGTAATTCTGTTGGGGAGAATTAGTGAGTGTCCAGTCTAAGGTGGTTTCTTTTTTGTTTGTTTTGTTAGTTCTAGTAGGACTATTGATAAGTTGTATAAAGCCAAAGAGGTTTATATGGGAGGTGGGATTTATATTGTTACAGGTATACCAATCAATGTTAAAGTCGCCTAAGACTAATGTTTCTTGAGGGAGGTTGGTGGAGAGTGAGCTGAGGATACATTTGAGAGTATTTGTTATTTCCTGGTGGGAGATATGCACAAATAAAATTAATGGCTTTGGTAGTGTTAACTTGGAGTTTGGAGCTGATTATTTCAGCATTATTATCTACGGTAAAATTCAGATTAAGATTACTAAGCTGGAATTTTGTTTTGAAGATAATTGCTACCTCTCCACCCTTTTTGACGGTCCGATCTAGTCTAATGATGCTATACCCAGGTGGAGTGATTCATTGTCTTTGATGGTAGGCTTAAGCCATGTTTCAGTTGGACATAAAATATCAAATTGATGGACTTCAAGAAAGGCATGGACTTGAGTGATTTTATTGCAAATACTTTGTATGTTGATGTGAGCAGTAGTGAGGGAGTTGGGAGGTATGGAAGATAATACAGAAGGAGGTTTGTCTTGATTATTGTGGACAATGGTATTAGTATGGTGTGGGCCAGGGTTGGGATGAATATCTCCATCCAATAGTGTGAGGAGGAGTTTGTAATATCTTGTCTGGGGAAGTTTATAAATACAGTCAAATATTTTCCTAGTTTTTAGTTTGTTAGATTTGAGTTGAGCTAGTCTGTGGTATTTAGCTAGTATGTAGTTGGGCTGATAGGTGAGATTTAAGAAAGTGGGAGAGAAAGGAGATATAGAGGTGGAGGTGTATTTAGAGGGAAAAGTAAGAGAAGAGTCTAGTGGGTATTCGTAGGAAGTTAAGAAGTATGTAGTGACAAGAGAAGATAAAAGTGATAAGGAGGTAAGTAATTTTAGTTGTGAAGGCTGGAAATTTGTGTATTTTGATGACTGGGATATAGAGCGAAGGAGTGAGAATTGGATAGTAGATGAAGGTAGGGAGAAAAAGTATTGTTAGAATGGTGGGGGAGGAGCTAGATTAGTTATTTAGTGGGTGTGTGTTACAGTACTGTGGTTCGAGTGGTTTATTAAGTTAATAATTTGATTGGTTGGAGAAGATAAGGGGTGTGTCAACTAGAAGAGTAAATTTAGGACCACTGGGGGTGGGTGGGAATTGGGGGTAGGGGAGCGGAGTGCGCCCGGCGCTTAACGGAGCGGGTTCAGACAAGAGAGTGGTCAGCGAGGGAAGACTATCAGTGCAAAGGGAGAATTCAGCTGGTAAGTTACAAAGTGAAGAGAGTAGATGCAAATTAGGAGTCGAGCATAAGAAGCATATGTGTATCAGGAAGCACAGGTGAAGAAGAAAGTGCTCAGGGACACTAATGGTAGATGAAGATGTCTTTGCAGGGAAGAAACTGCAAGAACAAAAGGGTTAGAGTGTATGATTTGCAAAGTAGGTTAAGACAATAGGACTACCAAACTACAGTGGTAAGGTGCCACCTAGTGGCCAGTAACTAGAATGCAGCAAATGATCTAAAATGCAATGGTGGCAGACTACAGGGAGAGAGGAGTGGGGCTCTGCTTAAAAGGCAGAAAATATGGGCTGACTCTGAGCATTTGGTAATGGGAGAGAAGGAGGTAATAGGAAGGGGGGGTTGTAGGCTGCTGGGTATCCTGAAAGGGAAAATGAAAAACTTGCCTAACGTAGCAAGGTTAATAGACCTGAAGTGATGGAGATAAGGTCTAGTATGTAGAGCAGCACGTACTTTAACAGTCTCAGTGAGCTGGTGGGAGATTTCTTAGTTCAAATGGGTTCTACACACTTCCAGGAGGGTGAAGTCAGGTATTGGGTACAATAGTGTAGCGGTTCACAAGGCTGGTAAAAAGTGGAGGAGAGAAGATAGTTAAGATAGGTAGTACCAGGTTCAGGAGTCAATAGAAAACAGATATACAGCTGCAATTACATAAGTATGAGATGTGAACATTTAGTAGTTTAAGTTGTTCTAAGTAAACTAGCCAGTACAATTGTGAAATTGTCTTACAACAACAAAAGAGAACAGTACATTGTACATCTAGGCATAACAATCCTTAACTTGTCTTACAGCATCTAAAGTGAAAATAGAGTAGTACAGGCTCAGCTATAGTTCCAACAACCTATAAGATAACTTACATAAAGCTAGGTTGGAATGTGTTGCATTGGTGTCTCCTAGGGATACACTGATGTATGTTGTCTACAGTGCGCTAAATACTAACTTGAGAGAAATAGAAAGGCAGTGATAAGTTAATAAAATAGCAGGAGAAATAATTAACTGCTGCAGTATGGTAACCTTACTAAATATGTTAAATTTCAGCTCTCTGTGAATGTACTCGCCTGTAGTCGACACTTTGTAACAGGTAAGTTTGTTGCTAATTTATATGAAAAAAGATCTTTAGCAATAAAAGTCAGTTTTCTGTCTAATTTCTTCAGCCGATTGTTAAGGGCCATCATACAGAGTCGGTACTTTTATCAGTGCAAGCGTATATGTTAGGAGCGTTATACGACAAGGTTAGCCATTTGCAGAAAACAGTTGTGAAACTTTAACCAAGCGTTAAAGCTATTACAACTGTACAACAAGCCTTTCTGATACAGTAAAAGTAGACAGCACAAACACCCACCAGGGCAGAGACCAATAAAAAACTGTTGACACCACAAAGTCCAGTGGCTCACCGACGAAGTTAACTCACAGCAGTTACAAACGGCAGGTTTTAAAAAAAAAAAAAGCAACTTTAATGACCAGGCAAAAAACAAAAAGACTAAGCATTGAAGAATGCTTTCGCCAAACACATAGGCATCATCAGAGTCTTGATTTACAAAGGAACACCATTGTGTGCACTGTTATATATCCCCCAGCATACTCCAATAGGATAAGGCAAACCCCTCCCACCCTTCAAATAAAAAATACAACCTACAACACTTCTTAATTTAAAAACTGTCCTTACATCACATTTCATAAAAATAAGTATTAAACCTCCATTTTATTCCACTCTTTTATCAATTTTCAAATACTAAAAACCACATAACGTCACAAATAATATTCTAATCATTAAAAAACATTTTAATTTTCTAGTAACCTAATGTATCTATATTTTGTTATTATTTCTATACATAATAAATATAAAAATGTATATAAATATAATATATGTGTATATACACAATATTATAGGTAGTACTTTAAATAAACTTCATCATTTTGTCAATTGGTTAGAAGCAAAAACCTATAACTTTTGAGATCTAAGCCTTAAAATTGGTTTGATGGAGATGTAATCGTTGAGCCCTGGTGGCCTACAGGCGTCTAACCTGATCTGCCACTCAGTTTCAAGGGCTCCCACCATGTTGTCAATATCACCCCCATCACCTGAATCAATCACACGACCAATAATAAAAAATAAAAACTTTTTAAAAGTATTACACTTTGTAGTGTGTATATAAAGTGCATTGTGCAGGTCCCTTTTCTTAATTGACCTGAGATGTTCCGAAATTCGGTCCCGCAACCTCCTAATGGTTTTACCCACATAATAGGAGTTACAGGAGGAACAACATGCAAGATATACTATGTTTTTAGTGCAACAATTGCACTGTCCCGGACATTTGATGGAATATTTGTATCCATCTACACACACATGAACCCTCATAAATAAACCTACACAACCTACAAAACCACATTTCTACATCTTTGACCAACAATTTCTTGGTCCATTTTTCACAAGGATATCCTACGTATACTCACCACTACTATAGACCACATTAGGACTTTTCCTAGTACCTTTTTGACCTCCTCACTTAAGGAAAAATTCCAGACTTCTTTCACCATCCTTACAATAGCTGGTGACATCTCACTAAATTTCACCACCAACCGTAAACTACTGTTCTGTTCTTCTTCACTATTCTCTATCATTTCCCTAATGTTTAATCCACCTTTAAGAATTGGGGCATATTTGTCATTTCTCCTCCTATTTATATCCCTTTTAACACTTAATAATAGTTTTAAAGGGTACCCCCTATCAATAAACATCCCAATTAGTTTAAACATTTCCTCTCTGTATTCATCATCTTGACTAACTAATCTGGACGTCCTAACCATTTGGGCTTTGATTAATCCTTTCCGTTGATGAAATGGGTGATTACTGTTAAAATGCAATAGGGAATTGGAGTAGTTCTCTTTTCTATAGATGTTACTCCTGAAACCCCCTTCACCCTTACAAATCAACAAGTCCAAGGAGATATAGAGGTGGAGGTGTATTTAGAGGGAAAAGTAAGAGAAGAGTCTAGTGGGTATTCGTAGGAAGTTAAGAAGTATGTAGTGACAAGAGAAGATAAAAGTGATAAGGAGATAAGAAATTTTAGTTGTGAAGGCTGGAAATTTGTGTATTTTGATGACTGGGATATAGAGCGAAGGAGTGAGAATTGGATAGTAGATGAAGGTAGGGAGAAAAAGTATTGTTAGAATGGTGGGGGAGGAGCTAGATTAGTTATTTAGTGGGTGTGTGTTACAGTACTGTGGTTCGAGTGGTTTATTAAGTTAATAATTTGATTGGTTGGAGAAGATAAGGGGTGTGTCAACTAGAAGAGTAAATTTAGGACCACTGGGGGTGGGTGGGAATTGGGGGTAGGGGAGTGGAGTGAGCCCGAAGGGCGAACGGAGCGGGTTCAGACAAGAGAGTGGTCAGCGAGGGAAGACCATCAGTGAAAAGGGAGAATTCAGCAGGTAAGTTACAAAGCGAAGAGAGTAGAGGCAAGTTAGGAGTCGAGCATAAGAAGCATATGTGTATCAGGAAGCACAGGTGAAGAAGAAAGTGCTCAGGGACACTAATGGTAGATGAAGATGTCTTTGCAGGGAAGAAACTGCAAGAAGAAAAGGGTTAGAGTGTATGATTTGCAAAGTAAGTTAAGACAATAGGACTACCAAACTACAGTGGTAAGGTGCCACCTAGTGGCCAGTAACTAGAATGCAGCAAATGATCTAAAATGCAATGGTGGCAGACTACAGGAGAGAGGAGTGGGGCTCTGCTTAAAAGGCAGAAAATATGGTCTGACTGTGAGCATTTGGTAATGGGAGAGAAGGAGATAATAGGAAGGGTGGGGGGGTTGTAGGCTGCTGGGTATCCTGAAAGGGAAAATGAAAAACTTGCCTAACGTAGCAGGGTTAATAGACCTGAAGTGATGGAGATAAGGTCTAGTATGTAGAGCAGCACGTACTTTAACAGTCTGTGAGCTGGTGGGAGATTTCTTAGTTCAAATGGGTTCTACACACTTCCAGGAGGGTGAAGTCAGGTATTGGGTACAATAGTGTAGCGGTTCACAAGGCTGGTAAAAAGTGGAGGAGAGAAGATAGTTAGATAGGTAGTACCAGGTTCAGGAGTCAATAGAAAACAGATATACAGCTGCAATTACATAAGTATGAGATATGAACATTTAGTAGTTTAAGTTGTTCTAAGTAAACTAGCCAGTACAATTGTGAAATTGTCTTACAACAACAAAAGAGAACAGTACATTGTACATCTAGGCATAACAATCTTTAACTTGTCTTACAGCATCTAAAGTGAAAATAGAGTTGTACAGGCTCAGCTATAGTTCCAACAACCTATAAGATAACATACATAAAGCTAGGTTGGAATGTGTTGCATTGGTGTCTCCTAGGGATACACTGATGTATGTTGTCTACAGTGCGCTAAATACTAACTTGAGAGAAATAGAAAGGCAGTGATAAGTTAATAAAATAGCAGGAGAAATAATTAACTGCTGCAGTATGGTAACCTTACTAAATATGTTAAATTTCAGCTCTCTGTGAATGTACTCGCCTGTAGTCGACACTTTGTAACAGGTAAGTTTGTTGCTAATTTATATGAAAAAAGATCTTTAGCAATAAAAGTCAGTTTTCTGTCTAATTTCTTCAGCCGATTGTTAAGGGCCATCATACAGAGTCGGTACTTTTATCAGTGCAAGCGTATATGTTAGGAGCGTTATACGACAAGGTTAGCCATTTGCAGAAAACAGTTGTGAAACTTTAACCAAGCGTTAAAGCTATTACAACTGTACAACAAGCCTTTCTGATACAGTCCACGTGTAAATGCAAAGTGGAGGAGAAAGTTACATTCTTTAGATGTGCACAGGCAGCTCAGAGTCTACCTTGACAGGACTAAGCCCTTCAGAAAATCTGACCAGCTACTACTCAGCATTGCACCAGGGGAAGAGGGCAAGGCCATATCTAAACAAACTATTTTCAGATGGATAGCGCACTGCATCCATTTCTGTTACAAACACCATTGGGGAAACCAACCCCTCAGGGGGTCGGAACACATTCCACCAGGGCAAACCTCTCCCTCTACAGCATTCCTCAGGGGAGTCCCTACCAGGGATACTCCAAAAGTAGCTACCTGGAGTTCTGTTCATACTTTCACCAAGCATTACCACTTACCTATCTTTTCCAAATCCAGGGCAGGTTTTGCTACAGCAGTCCTGCAGTGCATACTAGCCAGCCCCAACTCTTCTCGACTGCCTCCACCCATTCTTCAGCTTTGGGAATCAACCCAAGTGTGATGAATGCAACAGTGAAACACTAAGAACATAGTACAGTTGTGTACACTTACCATAAATGTAGATGTTCAAGTGTATTCTCTGTTGCAGTCCTGGTTTCCCACTTTCCAGCCTCCATGTCTCTCTCTCTCTCTCCTTCTCTAAATGTATTACTCACCCCTTACAGGGCTATTTTTCCACCATAACTTAGCTCCCTGTTTGGGGGCTGCCGACATTTGGGACAAGAAAAACTGATATAATGGCGTCGGCTGCCTGTTTTTATACCCCTGATGACCTGACGTCAGTCCTGGAGCAACAGCAACTGACACAGAAATACTACGTTTCTGGTATTCGGGCCGACTGAGGGCTACCTGCAGGCAGATAACCCAAGTGTGATGACGGCAACAGTGAATACACTCTGACATCTACTTTTATGGTAAGTGTACACAACTGTACTTTCCTGTCCTTTTCCCCTAATCGCTTAGGTCAAGCAGTTTCAAAACTTACTCTGGCTAAATGGGTTACTGATTGTATTTCACTAATTTATTCTCGTAAAGGTTTGGATTTGCCTCATCGTCTTAAAGCTCACCCCAATAGATCTATGGCTACCTCATCTGCTTTCTACTCAAGAGCATCCTTTAATGATATCGGTGCTGCAGTCACTTGGTCAGAGACTCATACCTTTGTTACACATTACAAAATCAGACATTGTCTCTAAAAATAGAGTTTCCTTTGGTTCCACAGTGCTCTGGCATGTCCTTCCTTGAAGGCCTGCCGAGAGTTATGTAGCTGGGCACTCTGACCCATTTTTGAGGAAGAATAAAAAGGACAACATTAGATGAAGTTGTGTACTTACCATACCTTGTCATCTGTGTTGTCCATTTTCATTCTTCCTCGCCTTCCCTCCTAGCAATCCCTGGCCTTGTCACTCCTTGAAGAATCTTTGGGTGACAGGGGCACCTATATATTCTTGGTTTGAGCCTCAGTCTTTCCTTGTGTTTGTTCTGTCTCTATAACACTGTAGAGGTAAAGCAGCACACTTGATCTGAGGATTTGGGGATGGAATAAGCCATTATGGCTAGAGGAAGAAACTCTAGATTTAGATCCAAATTCTTGTAGGGGTGGAAGAGTCAGATCAGAGGATCAGATCTTAGCCCCATTCATGAGGAAGAATAAAAATGGACAACACAAACGACAAGTTATGTTAAGTGCGTAATGTCTTATTTAGTGCTAAAAGTTATATGAAACGCATGTAGATTAGATATAAACTGCTTCTCAAAAACAAGTGTGTAACTTTGCTATGCAAGTGTTCATAATGCTGACCATCCTGCTCCTAGCCCCCCCCCCCCCAACTGGATGAGCACTCCTGCCTTCCTTTTTCCTTCATCCAATACACCCATGTGGTGACTTGCGTGTGGATTCTTCTAGCATCCCAATGCCCCCTTCCTTGTACTGCCAGCAAGTCTGACAGAGCATTCAAGGTACATGACCTGTTTAAAGCACGGTAAAGCACCAGCTTAACCTTTTTGCTTCTTTACATATGTTCCCTGAGAGTACACCACAGTATTCTGTTAGCTGATGTTACGGCCTTTGTCAAATTGGTCCTCGTGGTTCATTCCAGATATGATCAGCATCAGCACCTTGTCCTGCTTTGCTGCTTTCAGTTCTTCTCCCATCAGCTGGGAGCACACATCTGTGTTTTTTGTGACCTAGCTGCAGCCATTGTTAGGCAGTTACATAACTCGAGCCATTTATTGAAGAAATTTATGGGTTTGTTTATTGAATGGCAAGCAAAACCAAGTTAAACCATGATAGAAATTTTCTTAGCAATTTTTTTTTTGCCTAACAGGCAGTGTCACAAAGTTTGACAAACTGCCTGCTTGATGTCTGATTCATTGCCTTTAAATTTTTTGTACATATTAGATTTGAGAGAAGTGGTAGTTGACATGAAAGTTTTTAAAGGTTCATCTGAGGCAGTGACACACCAAGATGCTCCAAGGTATGTCAGCAGGCTTATGCCAATAATTACCAAACAGTACATGTGTGAAAACAGTGGATGTTCTTCGTGTTTCACTGTTGCAGGCATTACATTTGCAGTGCCCAAAGCAGAAGCAGTTTGCAAGTGCCGGTTGGCCGACTCCTGAAATTTTTGTTTTAGAGTTTCAGAACCAAAGTCTTCAACTAAAGCGAAGTACCCCGTTGGGGAAACTTCTTCTTGCTCCTTACCGATGTCAGTAAAAGTTAATAATTGCATTACTTGTGGAAAGCAAATACTTCATAAAGATTTTCATTCGTACTGTATTCCTTGCTTGGGCCCTGACCACAACGTACCTTGCTTTCGGTTTTGTGCTTTATTTAAGCAGCGTCGTCCGTATATTTTCACCTCTAAATATTTTGGTTCTCTGTTTAATTATCCGGAAATGTTGTCTGTTAGCCATCGGACTACCGGGATTCCGAAAAAACACAAAAATAGACAGAGACAGGCCACCGAGGTCCAAAACTGCCGACGACGCTTCTCCTAAGCCAGTCACCAGTTCTTAGTGAGGCACTTTCGCCGCCCCTGATACCTGCTACTTCTGATTCGCAGGCCTCTACTGAGACCCATTCAGAGTCCGGTATGCCGTGAGATGCTTCAACTATGGAACCCGCAGATCTATCTTTGATGGTTCCGGAGCCGCTGTGCAGGCACCGGCTTCTGAAGGTGTATTCAGGCCTACAGACTTAAATATTAAACAGACGCCTTCTTCTTTACTTAGGCCTAAATCTCGAACCATGCCTAAAAAAGACGACGCTCAGGCCTCTATGCCTAAAAAACGTAAGAATGGCTAAAGGTCTAATAACTCTAATCAGGGGTAGCCAACCCCCCCCCCCCCCAAGAGGCCTAGGACTGAAGTTGATTATAAATCTTCTGACCAGGATTTGTTTTTTCTGATTCTTCTGATGATCTGGATTTGCCCTTGTCTACTTATAAAGATTCTGATGCAGAGGACTCCATTCCCTCTGCTTCCCCTCCTGAGGATTTTTCTTTTGGGGAAGCCTTACATATTCTAAGGGAGCATTTCCACTGGGAAAGCCAGGATTTTTCTGATTCAAAAAAGAGACTTGGGGATTTCCTTCTCCTACCTTAGCACAGGCCTTTAGCTATTCCTCCTGTACTAGACATTGTTGATGATGCTTTTTTGGAATCTAGTTTGGCCCCTGATTCCTTGCCTCCTGCTCCCAGAAAACCTGACAGATACTGCAGGGTCCTTGAGTCCCACAAGTTCCTTTTTAAAAATTCTGTTGCGGATCCAGAGACTATTTCACAGGGACCCAAGGGCATTAAGACTTCTACTGCTAAAAATCCTACCCCTTCTGATAGAGACTCCAGGGTGCTGGATAGATGGGGTAAGAAGGTTTACACTTCTACAACCTTGGCCATTAGGGCTTTAAACTGCCAGTTTCATATGTTAAAGTATCAGCAACATATTATTGGATTGCTTAAACAAAAAATGATGTTGATTCCTGACTCTGTGGAAAATAAAGAATTGCAGGATTTAATGCATTCTGCTGAACAAGTTGGAAAACATACTTTGCTAAGTGGTTTTGATTCATTAGAGGCCTCTTGCAGGGCTGCTGTTACTGGGTCTGTGCTCAGAAGGCATGCTTGACTTAAGGAGCAATCTTTGCCTGAACATGTTAAAGCTAAAGTGTTGGATGCTCCCTTAAATCAGGACCACCTGTTTGGCAACAAGGCTGAGGAAGTTCTTAAAAAAGATGGAAGATAAAGCTAAATCTATGCAAACTGTTAAAGATTTCTTACAAGTTCAACCTCCTAGATTTAGTAGGCACTGGCCCTCTAAGGATTGGTCCTTTCCAGCCCTTCTCAAGCCAAATCCAGACACAGCAAAAACCCCAGGTTTCAGTCCCAGGGGACACATAGGACTAAGCAGTGGGGCCCTCCACTTCCAAATCTGGGAATAATAAGACTCCCCCTATGGTAAACCGTCTCAGTGACTTCCTTTTAAAATTTCCAAGCACTTATCAGCTGACTGCCCCTTTGGGGGGGGGGAAGCTTGCTCTTCATGCAAAGAATTGGGAACCCATTACCCAGGATAAATGGGTTTTAAATAGTGTCCCAGGGATACAGATTTCAATTCCACACGTTGCCAACACCAAGCGGGTGGCAGGACCTACGCCCAAATCAGTGGGCAGAGGCCCAAAAACAAGTACTTTATCTCTTGAGCATGGGGGCTATTCAACTGGTACCAGAAGAGGAAAAGGGATAAGGCTTCTACTTGAGACTTTTCCTGGTACCCAGAAAAGACAATTCATGGCGTCCTATCCTGGACCTGTCTACTCTAAACACCTTCCTGGAGATTCCAAAATTCAAGATGCTGACTCTTCACCAATTACTTCCTATGCTAGGCAAAGATAACTGGTTGGGAACACTAGCATACCTGCACATCCCTATCAAGTAGTCTTGCAGAAGATACCTATGCTTCAAAGCAGGCTACATACACTATCAGTTCTCTGCATTGCCCTTTGGCTTATCTACTATGCCCAGGGTATTCACAAAGTGCCTAGCTCCAGTTATTGCATTTTGCAGGCAAAGAAATATTCAAATATACCCATAATTGGACGATTGATTCAAGCAGAAAGCCAGGACATATTTTTGAATCATCTGGCCTTTGTACAAAGGGTTCTAACTTGTCTGGGGTACACCATAAATGAAAAGAAATCACACCTGGTATTGTCAACAGATTATATTCCTGGGAACAAGCTTGAATACAATTTCCCAGATGGCTTGTCTCACGCCAGAGAAACAAATTCATTTGACAACCTACTTCAAACTAGTGGCCACAAAAACCCTGCTATCTGCAAGACAATTACTGCAAGCCTTTGGGTTCATGGCTTCCTGCATTCTTCTAGTTCCATATGCAAGACTGCATATGAGGAAACTACAGTGGTATCTAAAAAGCCTATGGAGTCAACATTCTCATGATCTAGAAGCAATGATTCCTGTCATAACTTCCCTACGCCTAGAGTTCCTTTGGTGGGCAGAGGCCTGCAAACAAAACAAGGGACTACCTTTCACACCACCCCCCTGCCGCCCAAACCCTAACAACTGACGCATCAGACTATGCATGGGGGGCTTACCTGGCAGGGAAGTGCATTCAGGGCAAATAGAACCCAAGTCAAATGCACCTGCATATCAATCAAAAATAAATGTTAGCTGTTCAGAATGCTCTGACAGCCTTCAAGGACCACATTCTTCCAGGACAACTAATGGTAAAGATGGACACCACTGTTATGTGGCACATAAACAAGCAGGGGGGTACACATTTTTACCCCCTCTGCAGACTAGCCATGGCATTGTGGAATACAGCTTTGAGCTACCAAGTGCACCTACAAGCTCAGTTCCTGCCAGGAAAATTAAAAACAATGACAGGCTAAGCAGAAACCTCATGGACCCACACGAGTGGAAACTGGAACCAAGTATTTTCAACATGTTGACAAGCAAATGGGGGAGCCCAGATATAGACCTGTTTGCCTCTCCCCAGAACTACCAGTTGGACAAATTTTGCACAAGGACTCCCCACAAACAAGCCTAGAAAGTGGATGCTTTGTCCTTCAGCTGTAAAAAACCTATCGGTCTATGCCTTTTCCCTCTGCCTCTGTTCTCCAAAGTACTACTAAAAATCAAACAGGACAAACCAAGGATGATTTTGATTGCTCCAGACTGGCCACGCCAACACTGGTACCCCCTTCTGCGCAGTGTGTCACAGTTATCCCCATGGCACCTGCCTCAGACTCTTTCCCTGTTGTCTCTGCAGGAGAACCAGATTCTGTACCCTCAGATTCTAACACAGAACCTTGCAGCCTGGCTAATTACATAATTTCCCTTTTACCCCATCCCTCAGTAAACCTGTGATGGATATCATTTTAGAGGCAATGAGGCCTAGTACTAGAAAATCTTATGCTGAAAAATGGAAAAGATTCTGTGCCTGGAACCAATCTCAAGGGATAAGCACAGCAGCGCCCAATTTTCCTCAGATTTTACAATACTTTAGATTCTTCACAAAGGCCTGTCTTTTTCCTCCATTAAAATCCATGCCTCAGCCATTTCATAGGTTCATAGGTAGGTACTAGGCTATTGGCCGTGGGGCCTATACAAGCCCAGCCAATCAGGTACCCTGGCTTTTGGCCACTCAAGAAAATTATTTTCCTGTGCCACTGTCGAGCAGAGCCACAGAGGTGATCCCCGGGGTGAATTTCCCATTTCCCATCCAATCATCAAGATTTTTCTTGAAGAGTGCTAATGAGGAGCTTGCATTGATATAGATAGGTAGTTTATCCCAGAGTATGGGAAGTCTCTGGGATAGGAATCTATCCCTCCGGCATGTTCTATTTATTGTGGTGACAAGGTTTAGGTCCCTAGAGCATGTAGCTCAGAGGGATTGTGATTTCTTTAAGTGGAGCATGTGCAACAGCTCTGGGTTTAACATAGCTTTGTATGTTCGGCATAGATCACCTCTGAGTATGCAATATGAGACTGAGTAAAGCTGGAGTTTTTTGAGACTGTCTGCGTAGGGCATCTGTTTGAGGCTGGTAATCCTCTTTGTGAGGTATTTCTGCAGCCTTTCCAGTTGTAGATGTCTTGTGAGGTACATACCAAAAGGAGCATTAATTCATTTCAGCACATTATAACACAGAACCTCCTCTCTTCTTTCATCCACTGCTCAAGCAGTTCCTCAGAGGGGCCAAAAATTTGAGACCACCCAGGAGAGCTCCAACCCCAGCCTGGGACCTTAACTTTGTTTTGGAGAAACTCACTCTACCTCCTTTCTAGCCAGCTGCTACTGCACCCTTAACATTTCTTTCTTGGAAAACAGCTTTCCTTTTAGCAATCACTTCAGCTAGAAGGGTATTTGAATTTCAGGCCCTTATGGCAGTGGAGCCTTTCATCATCTTTCATGCCGACAGGGTGTCCCTCAGAACCAATCCATCTTTCATGCACAAGGTGGTATCCAGTGTGGCTCTTAATCAGTCCATTCACTTGCCAACCTTCTTTCCCAATCCACAGAAGAAAGGGGAATGGATACTGCATTCCTTAGATGTGCACAGACAACTTAGATTCTACTTGGACAGGACTAAACCTCAAAGAAAATCTGAAGAACTGCTGGTGGCATTTGCTGCAGGGGCAGAGGGGAAGGCTATTTCAAAACAAACCATTTCTAAATGGATAGGCAATTGCATTCATTTCTGCTATAAGCCCCATGGAAAACCTATCCCCCAGAGGATCAGACAATATCCGAGATGCTGGACAAAGACCTATCCTTCTCATCAATTAAGATCCATGCCTCTGCCATCTCAGCTCAGTACAATACAGACCCACCTATTTTTTCATATCCATTGCTTAGGCAGTTCCTCAGGGGGGCCAAAAAACATAAGACCTCCAAGGAGGGCACCAATACCTGCATGGGACCTCAATTTTGTCTTGGAAAAACTCACACTGCCTTATTTTGAGCCAGCCAATACAGCTGAGATAAAATTCTTATCTTGGAAAACAGCTCTGCTCTTAGCAATAACTTCAGCAAGAAGAGTCTCAGAGTTACAGGCATTAATGGCTGTGGAACCTTTTATTATCTTCCATCCGGACAGGGTTTCTCTAAGGACAAGCCCAACATTTATGCCTAAGGTAGTGTCCAGTGTGGCTCTTAACCAAACAATTCATTTGCCTACTTTTTACCCAAACCCGCAGAATAAAGGAGAGAGACGTCTGCATTCTTTGGATATACACATACAGCTTCTACTTGGACAAAACTAAAGTTTTCAGAAAGACTGAGCAAATTTTTGTGGCATATGCTGCAGGATCACAAGGAAAGGCTATCTCAAAGTAGACGATTTCAAAATGGATAGGACACTGCATTAATTTCTGCTATTCACAACATGGCAAATCAGTGCCTAAGGGCATTAGACCACATTCTACCAGGGCAGCAGCCACCTCAGCAGCCTTCCTCAGAGGAGTACCAACCAAGGATATTTTGGAGGTTGCAACTTGGACTTCAGTGCACACTTTTACTAAGCACTACCACTTGCCTCTTTACTCTAAATCCAGAGCAGGCTTTGCCACTGCAGTCTTGCAGGGCCTTATAGTCACTCCTAATTCTTTTAGACCCATCCGCCCAACCTCAGCTTTGGGATTCAACCCAAGTGTAATGACTGCAACAGTGAAACACGAACATAGTACAGTTGTGTACCTACCATAAATGTAGATGTTCAAGTGTATTCACTGTTGCAGTCCAGGTTACCCACGCACCACCCCCCTATCTTTGCTAGGACTTATCTGTACTTCTCTATCCTATACAACCTATGTGGTGTATTTGCTTGTAGATGAAGGTATTGTTTATTTTAGTGCATGCTTTTATAAGCAATGTTTTTTAGCCTACCCTTCTGGGGGCACCTGACATCTGGGGCAAGAAAAACTGAAGAAAATTGCGTCTGCTGCATCTTTTATATACCCCTGGCGCACTGACGTCAGGGAAGAGGCGACAGCAACTGACGCCGGACCAAGACTTTGGAATTCAGGCCGACTGCGGGTAGCCTGCCAGCAGGATAACCCAAGTGTAATGACTGCAACAGTGAATACACTCTAACGTCTACATTTATGGTAGGTACACAACTGTACTTTCTAGAGTTTTGAGATTCATTTTGGTTATTGTTGTGACTATAGAATTAGTATATGCAAACTACAGGGGTGTGGGACCAGAGACATCACATAAAAATATATTTTAGGTAAATCTTGTGGGTACTTTTCCGTTATCGGTGCAACTCGTTTAATGAGCACTTTCCATTTCATTCATTGGGACAGTATTGTCATGGATACAGTGACTCTCTGGGTCGTAACAGCTATAATCCTGAAATCTTGAGTATTATAACTAGCACAATTTTTTCAAGCACCCTGTTTTTAGGTCAAAAAGTTTAACCTCCTTCCCCTAATTTTTTTTTCAAGACGGGGTAGCGATTTACAGTCAACAAACAGTGCCCAGTCCCAGCTTTAGTCACTTTAACTTCAGAACCTCCATGTTAATTAAACTCCTGTAATCGTGTACTGTTTTAAAAACTGTCATTACGAAATATACAACACGTCTGTGGTTTGAAAACGTTATTGCTATTATTTATGTATTTTTCTTTTTTGAAGGGGATCTGAGTCTGTCTCAGCTGTAGAAGTAAGAAACTGAGAGCTACGTCGTTTAGCAGATAATTGGACAGAGCAAAATAGTGTCAGTATGAGGCGTCACAGTCTGAGGAAAGTGTTGCCCCGATGTGTGATAGTCTTTCAGTATGAAAGTTTGAGGAACATGTACTTTTTAAGACCCCAAGTGAGTAACATCAATATTGGTAATGAGGTACACTCGAGAGCTGTGACAATATGTACACACACTAAAATAAATGCAAGGTGTAACTAGGATTGCTACCTTTTCAAATGAGCAAATTGGAACATTTTTAGAATCTCAATTGCCCCTTGTCTGCCCACTTGATCAGCCTTTCAAAATCCTTTTGCAGACTCTTCCCTTACCAGTCAGTGCTGCCCCTATCTTTCAGTCATCGAACGTTGATCCTTTTCACTGTTCCTTCAGATATGTCAGAGAAGCACAATTTTTGGGTGGGAGGATGGCATAATGGTTAAGGTGTTTACATTGGAGACGCAAGGTGCAGGGTTTGATCCTCACAGAGGATACTTGGCTAGGCTTAAAATGGCCCACAAGGGCAGATGTTCATCGTGTTACACTGCTGCAGTCATCACACTCCTGCCATCAGGCAGTCCCGCAGTTGGCCAGAGTTCCAAAGTCTTGGTCCGGCATCGGTTGCTGTCGCTTCTTCCCTGACGTCAGTGCGCCAGGGGTATATAATATGCATCTGATGCCATTTTCTTCAGGCTTTCTTGCTGCGTGGTGCCCGAAGCAGAAGCAGATGTCCTTCAAGGATGCATCTGCAGTCCTAATAAATGGGTTGTCCTGCCTCAGGCAGCCCTTCGGTCGGCCGGATTCCAAAGTCTGGGTCTGGCCTCTGCTGATGTCGCACTTCACCCGACGTCATAGCTGCTGTTTATTGGGTATAAAGGCATCAGCCGACGCCATTTTCCTCAGTCTTTCTTGCCGCGTGGTGCCCGAAGCAGAAGCTGTTGGCAAGTGCCGGTCTGTCAGATCCAGAGATTTCGATTACCGAAGACTTCTAAAAAGCTAAGTACCCCGTTGGGGACTCTTTCTTGCCTCAGCCGATGTCAGAAAAAGTAAATAATTGTTTAACTTGTGGGAATCAAATACCTCATAAGGATTTCCACTCTTACTGCCGTCCTTGCTTAGGCCCAGACCACGACGTATCAGCTTGTCTAGCCTGTGCTTCCTTCAACCGACGGACACTTAGACGTTGGTCGGAGTTTGCAGAGGAGTTTTTTGGTCCCGCTTTTGCTTACAAAATGCCGTCGGAGACTCCGACTACGCAAATAGCTAAAAAGCGCAAGGAAAAGGACCGACACTAGCGGTCCGCGGTTTCGGCTGAAACCGCGGTTAGGCCAACCGCGACTGTCTCGGTTTCGGCTGAAACTGAGTCCTCGGTTCTTCCTTCGGCCGAAAGCATGCCTCCTACAGCCGAGGCCTCACAGAGCATGGTCGAATCTGCTACTGAAATTACTGCTACAGAAGCAGGCACCCAGGATTTGTCAGATACTCTTCCTTTAGACATATCTACTCCTGCACGTGGGGCTGCTAGACCCCCTGCTTCTATGTCCATCAAGGCTTTTGCCAGGGCTAAAGCAGCTAAATCTTCTAAGGCCTTACCTGCTAAAACTACCCCACATAGGCCTATCTCTAGTTCTCAAATACTCAGCCTGGCTGAGGATCTCATTTCTCTGATCAGGGGATCACAACCTCACCCAGACAGGGCCTCTCAGCCCCCTTCAGACAAGAGGCCTAGGACTGAACCCCCGGATCCTGTCTCTACAGACTATTCCTCGGAGGATTCGGACATTACAGACCATCAGGAAGGCCCATATTCTCCTTATGGGGATTCTGATGCAGAAGACTCCATTCCTTCTGCGTCTCCTCCTGAAGAATTTTCTTTTGGGGAAACCTTACATGCTATGAGGGAGCATTTCCAATGGCAAGGCCAGGATTTTTCAGATTCAAGGAAAAGGCTAAGGACTTTTTTACACTTACCACAGCATAGGCCTTTAGCCATTCCTCCAGTACTAACAGTAGTTGATGCATTTAATGATGCCTGTACTGCTCCTGATTCTCTTCCTCCGGCCCCTGCCAAGCCTGACAGATATTACAGGGTCCCGGACACACACTACCATTTGTATAAGGCTCCTGTTGCAGACCCCGAAACCATTTCACAGGGCCCGAAAGGTGTGGCAGCTTCTTCTGCCAAAAACCCTCTCCCCTCTGATAGGGAATCTAGAGCATTAGACAGATGGGGTAAAAAGGTTTATACTTCTGCTGCTCTTTCAGCTAGGGCCTTAAACTGTCAATTTCACATGATTCAGTATCAGGAATTTTTGTTAGACCAAATAAATAAAAAACTGTCCTCTCCTGAACATTTAGACCGCAAGTCTCTTCAGGATTTGGTACATAACTCTCAGCAGGTCAGTAACCATTTTTTAAAATGTGGCTATGATGCACTGGAGGCTTCCTTTAGATCAGCTATTACTGGAACAGTGATTCGAAGACATTCATGGTTTAAAGAACAATCCTTACCAGACCATGTTAAATCAAAACTCCTAGATGCTCCCATGGAGAAACAAAGTTTATTTGGCTCCCCTGCACGAGAGGTTCTTAAGAAGGTGGAAGAAAAAGCAAAATCTGTCCAGACAGTCAAGGATTTCTTACAGGTCCAACCTCCGAGGTTTAGCAGAAATTGGCCTTCGAAAAATTGGTCCTTTCCAGACAACTCCAGAGCACAGAGAGGCAGAAATAGACACCCAAGAGGCAGAAATCAATCTAGGGGTGCCTACAGGGGACGTCAGTGGCAACCTACCAATCAGAGAAGTACTGCCACAGATTCAACTACAACCACCTCCACAGGACAGACACAATGACTTGGCTCTGATACCGCCTACCAGGGAACAACTGGAAGCTCCCTTGGGCGGAAAGCTTGCTTTATTTTCAGACAGCTGGCATGACATTACAGGAGACAAATGGACTTTACAAACAATAGACAAGGGCTACAGGTTTCACTTCCACACTCTACCAAAAAAGAGGGGAATGCCAAACCTACCACCAAGCCAAAAAACAGACGCTCTAAGACAAATCAACAACTTACTAAGGATGGGAGCTATAGAAAAGGTGCCAACTATGGAACAAGGCCAAGGATTTTACTCCCGGCTTTTCCTGGTACCAAGAAAAGAAATTCAATGGAGACCTATTCTCGACTTGTCCGCACTGAACACATACCTCATTGTTCCAAAACTCAAAATGCTGACCCTCCAGCAGCTTCTTCCCATGCTGGGCAAGGAGTCTTGGCTGGTGACTCTAGATCTCAAGGAGGCATACCTGCACGTCCCTATACGACCAGATTGCAGAAGACACCACAGATTTCTTGCAGGATCAGAGCATTATCAATTCTCAGCATTGCCCTTTGGCTTATCTACTGCGCCCAGAGTATTCACGAAATGCCTGGCATCAGTAATTGCTCATTGCAGACTTCAGGGAATTCAAATTTACCCATACCTGGACGACTGCCTAATACCAGCGGACAACAAGGCAAAATTAACAAAAGATTTGGAAAATGTCATACAAGTGTTGCAAGCCTTGGGATACACAGTCAACATGCAGAAGTCAAGACTAGTACCATCCCAAAGGATAACATTCTTGGGGGCAGAACTGGACACATCAACTCAGATGGCCTTTCTCACAGAAGAAAAACAAAAGCAACTACCAGGCTATTTCATGTCATTAACAAAACAAATTCAGCTTACTGCAAGGAAAGTCCTGCAAGCCCTGGGTTACATGGCATCCTGCATAATATTGATTCCGCATGCCAGGCTACATATGAGAAAGTTACAATGGTACCTAAGGAATGTATGGTCACAACACCAGCACAGTCTAGAAGACCAGATTCCAATAATTCCATGCCTGAAGCAAGAATTCCTGTGGTGGGCTCAGGCCCGTCAGTTGAACAGAGGCTTGCCTTTCCACAAACCACAGCCAAGCCAGACCATCACCACGGACGCCTCAGACCTAGGATGGGGGGCTCACATGGTGGACAAGTGTATACAAGGCCTATGGACCCAAGACCAGCTGAATCTACACATAAATCTAAAGGAGATGCTGGCAGTGAAATATGCGATCCAGGCATTCAGACCACTCCAACAGGGTCATCTGCTCATAAGGACGGACAATACCACAGTCATGTGGTACATCAACAAACAGGGAGGTACGCATTCATATCCTCTATGCCGGATGGCAGTGGACCTGTGGAATGTGGCCCTGAACCTCAACATTCTACTTCAGGCCAGATTTGTACCAGGAAAAGAAAATTCGCTAGCAGCCACCTTAAGCAGAACTACCACGGATGCTCACGAATGGATGCTGCATCCAGATATTTTCAAAGCCATAACAAAGAAATGGGGGCTACCACAGATAGACCTGTTTGCTTCCCCACACAATCACCAATTGAAGAAATTCTGCACAAGAGCATACCACCCACTTGCTTGGAGGGTGGATTCACTTTCCGTCAGCTGGAAAAACCTGACAGCATATGCATTCCCACCTCTTCCCTTGATGTACAAAGTTCTACTGAAGATCAAAGAGGATCAACCAAGGGTAATTCTGATAGCTCCAGACTGGCCGAGACAACATTGGTACCTGCTGCTGAGAAGCATGTCTCGGACACACGCATGGCATCTACCTCTATGTCCCTTACTACTAACACAGGACAACTACAAGATCCTGCATCCAAACTTGAAAACACTGCAGCTAGCTGCTTGGAATATTGCATAACACAAAGCAACCCAGATTTATCTCAGAGGGTTAAGGACATTATCCTGGAGGCACGCAGACCCTTCACAAGGAAGACTTATTCAGCCAAGTGGAAAAGATACCTCATTTGGAGTGCAGCAAAGGGAGAAAATGTCTCATTGGCAAACATAGCACACATCCTGGAATATTTAGCAGAGCTGTTCCATAATGGCCTGTCTTACTCCTCCATTAAGATTCATGCATCAGCAATTTCAGCAGAATACAACTTGGATCCTCCTGTCTTCTCTCATCCTCTACTCAGGCAGTTCTTGAGAGGAATCAAAAATGTAAAGCCTCCAAGGAAGCCGCCTTTACCTACATGGGACCTCAACTATGTGCTGGAAAAGTTAACTCTTCCCCCTTTTGAACCAGCAGCAACAGCAGAATTACAATTCTTGTCTTGGAAAACTGCTTTCCTACTAGCAATCACTTCAGCAAGAAGGGTTTCTGAGTTACAGGCATTAATGGCAGTACAACCCTTCCTTATCTTCCATCAGGACAGAGTCTCTCTGAGAACCAACCCTACCTTTATGCCAAAAGTTGTCTCCAGAGTATCATTGAACCAAGCTATTCATTTACCTACATTCTTCCCCAACCCACAGAACAGGGGGGAAAGACTGCTACATACCTTGGATGTGCACAGACAATTATGCTACTATCTGGACAGAACTAAGACCAGCAGAAAAACTGACCAGCTTTTGGTAGCATATGCAACAGGAATGCAAGGAAAAGCAATTTCAAAACAGACAATCTCAAAATGGATAGGAAATTGCATTCGTTTTTGTTACTCTTTTCATGGAAAGACAACTCCTGATAATATCAGACCTCATTCCACAAGAGCTACAGCCACCACTACAGCTTTCCTACGAGGAGTGGCTACCCAGAGACATTTTAGAAGCTGCTACCTGGAGCTCCGTGCATACATTTGCCAAGCATTACAATCTTCCTTTATATTCTAGATCCCGAGCAGGCTTTGCAACTGCTGTTTTGCAAGGGATCTTAACTACACCATCTTTATCTTAGTGCCTCCTCCCCCAGTTTGGCTATGGTATTCTACCCATTTGTTAGGACTGCAGATGCATCCTTGAAGGACATAGTACAGTTTTGTACCTACCATAAATGTAGATGTCCGAGAGGTATGCATCTGCAGTCAGGATTACCCACCCTCCTTCCCCTCTGTGGTACTCCTAGGGTATTTACCCATCTTTCAGCTAGCTGGGGGAATCTGTTATGGTGTATTTGTTTGTATATATGTATATATATTTATATATATATTTTTTTATATTGTTTGCTCTCAACTGTTTGGAACTATTTGCATTTATCCAAATTTAGCCTTACTAGAGGGCACCTGGCATCTGGGGCAAGAAACACTGAGGAAAATGGCGTCGGCTGATGCCTTTATACCCAATAAACAGCAGCTATGACGTCGGGTGAAGTGCGACATCAGCCGAGGCCAGACCCAGACTTTGGAATCCGGCCGACCGAAGGGCTGCCTGAGGCAGGACAACCCATTTGTTAGGACTGCAGATGCATACCTCTCCAACATCTACATTTATGGTAGGTGCAAAACTGTACTTTTGCAAGTGCCGGTTGGCCGACTCCTGAGATTTTCGAAGTCGAATTTCAGATCCGAAGTCTTCAATAAAGTTAAGTACCCCGTTGGGGAAACTTTTTTCTTGCTGCAGACCGATGTCAGAAAAAGTTAATAATTGTATTTCTTGTGGGAAGCAAATGCCTCATAAGGACTTCCAGTCTTACTGTATTCCATGCCTAGGCCCTGATCACGACGTCACTAGCTGTAGGTTTTGTGCTAGATTTAACAAACGCACTATAAAGAGACGTTTTAATTTTGCTTTACACTACTTTGGCCGAAGGTTCAATTATACTATGCCGTCGGATCAGCCGATGACCTCAATACCGAAAAAATGCAAAGACAAGGATAAAGACAGGCATCCGAGGTCCAAAACCGACGACAAAGCCTCTTCAAGGCCAGTCGCCGGTTCTCAGTGAGGCGCTTTCGCAGCCCCTGACACCCACTACCTCAGAGCCACAGGCCACTTCCGACTCCCATGTGGAGACATCTAGGCCTCTGGAAACTCAAGGTATTGGGCCTACGGAAACTAATCCCTCAGATGGGTCCGGAGCCGCTGAGCAGGCATCGGCTTCTGAGGGTGTTTTTAGACCTTCACAACTTACCATTAAAACAACAGCTAAGACAAAGGTACCATTAAAGACCGAAACAAGTACAGCATTCTCCTGGACAGTCCTCCATGCTTAAGAAACAGATGCTTAAAATGTCCGAAGACCTCGTTACTCTAATCAGGGGTTCCCATCCCCCTCCTGAGAAAAGGCCTAGGCAGGATACAGACTATGACTCCTCTGATCAGGTTTCCATTTCCTCTGATTCCTCTTCAGATCAGGGATACTCTCTACCCCCCTATGAGGACTCTGATGCTGAAGAATCTATCCCTTCAACCTCTCCTCCTGAGGATTATTCATTTGGGGAAATTTTACATACCATGAGGGAGCATTTCCATTGGGAAAGTCAGGATTACTCAGAATCCAAGAAATGGCTCAGGGATTTCCTCTTATTGCCTCAGCACAGACCCCTGTCTATTCCGCCTGTGCTAGACATTTTGGATGATATGTTTTCTGAATCCAGCTTATCTCCTGACTCTTTGCCCCCTGCTCTAGCTAAGCCAGATAGGTATTATAGAGTCCCTGACTCTAAAGTTTCTTTACAAAAACCCTTCCGCTGATCCAGAAACTATTTCCCAGGGTCCAAAAGGGGTTAAGGCTTCCATTGCAAAAAATCCAGTACCCTCTGACAGAGATTCCAGAGCTTTGGATAGATGGGGGAAGAAAGTATACACGTCTGCAACTTTAGCAGTAAGAGCTTTAAATTGCCAGTTTCACATGCTTAAGTACCAACAGTATTTAGTGGCTCAGTTAAAACAGAAAATGCTTGCAAGCTCAGAAGCTCCTGATTGTAAAGAAATGCAGGATTTATTGCATGCAGTTGAACAGGTGGGAAAACCTACTCTGCAATGTGGTTTTGATTCTTTAGAGGCCTCTTGTAGAGCCGCAGTTACAGGTTCAGTTATTCGAAGACATGCTTGGTTAAAAGAACAATTTACCTGATCATGTTAAGGCAAAATTATTGGATGCTGTTTGGTGTTAAGGCAGAAGAAGTGTTAAAGAAAATGGAGGATAAAGCTAAATCTATGCAAACAGTCCAGGATTTCTTACAGGTGCAGCCACCTCGGTTTAGTAGAAATTGGCCAACAAAGAATTGTCCTTTCCAGTGTCAGACAGGCCACAGAGGCAGATACAGACGCTCAAGAGGCAGATCTCAACCCCAAGGCTCAAACAGACAGCGACAGTGGGGCACCTCAACCCCAAAAGGAGGTGAGGATAAGTCGCAACCTTACAGGAAACGGGCACAATGACTTTCCTCTTCGTATGCCTCTTTGTACGCCAAGCACGTCCCTTTTGGAAGCCCCCTTAGGGGGAAAACTAGCACTTTTTTCTCAAAACTGGCAAACAGTCACCGAAGACAAATGGGTTCTGAATATTGTGTCTCAAGGTTACAGATTCCACTTTCATACTTTACCAAAGCTAAAGGGAATGCCAGACCTGCCACAAAATCAATGGGCAGAGGCACAAAAACAAATTTCAGCCCTCATGGACATGAGAGCTATTCAAAAAGTACCACAACAGGAGCAAGGACAAGGATTTTACTCAAGACTCTTCCTGGTCCCCAGAAAGGACAAAGCCTGGAGGCCCATACTAGACTTTGCAATTCTGAATACTTACCTGGATATTCCAAAATTCAAAATGTTGACATTACAGCAGCTTCTACCCATGCTGGGCAAGAAGGCTTGGCTTGTTACTCTTGACCTCAGAGGCATACCTGCATGTCCCTATCAGACAAAATTGCAGAAGATACATCAGATTCAAAGCTGGTACAATGCACTACCAATTCTCTGCACTACCCTTTGGCTTATCTACTGCACCCAGGGTTTTCACAAAGTGCCTGGCACCAGTAATTGCGTTTTGCAGACAAAAAAAGAATTCAAATATATCCATACCTGGACGGCTGCCTCATTCAAGCAGAGACAAAGGACATTCTTCTACAGCATCTGGCGTTTGTGAAAAAGTTGCTAATTTCTCTAGGGTACACAGTAAACGAAAAGAAGTCAAAACTAGTGCCCTCACAACAGATTACATTCTTGGGTGCCAGCTTAAGTACAACGGTCCAGATGGCTTACCTCATGCCAGACAAACGAGTTCAACTAACTCAATATTTTCAATTACTGGCAAAAAAGTCCCATCTCCATGCAAGAAAAATTCTGCAGGCCCTGGGATTCATGGTATCCTGCATACTACTAATACCATATGCCAGACTGCATATGAGGAAATTACAATGGTACCTAAAAAGTGTTTGGACTCAACACTCTCACAGTTTAGAAGCAGTAATACCAATGATTCCCTGCCTACAACAGGAGTTTCGATGGAGGGCACAGGCATGTCACCTAAACAAGGGTCAGACTTTCACCCAACCCACAGCCAGGCAAACTCTAACAGATGCTTTGGATTACGCCTGGGGAGCACACATGGCAGGAAAATGCATTCAGGGCAAGTGGACCACAGACCAGATGCATCTTCACATCAATCAAAAAGAGATGTTGGCTGTTCAAAATGCCCTAACAACTTTCAAGGACCTTCTACATCCAGGACAACTATTACTAAAGACAGAGACAACACCACAGTAATGTGGTACATAAACAAGCAAGGGGGCACTCATTCTTATCCCCTATGCAGGCAAGCCATGACCTTGTGGAACACAGCTCTAACGTACCAAGTTCACCTGCAAGCACAATTCCTGCCAGGAAAGAAAAATACTCTGGCAGAAGACCTAAGCAGAAATATCATGGACCCTCACAAATGGAAATTGAATCCACAAATCTTCAACATGGTAACGCAAAAATGGGGATGCCCAGACATAGATCTCTTTGCCTCCCCACTGAATTGCCAACTACAAAAATTCTGCACAAGGACTTATCACAAACAAGCATGGAAAGTGGATGCTCTTCTGTTGAGCTGGAAAAAAGAAAGTTTATGCTTTTCTCCCACTGCCTCTCCTTTCAAAGGTACTCCTAAAAGCCAGACAAGAAAAACCACAGATGATCCTGATTGCTCCAAACTGGCCACGCCAGCACTGGTACCCTATCTTAAGGAACTTGGCTCAGGGCCCACCATGGATTTTACCCCAAATTTCACACCTTCTGACTCAACAAAATAATCAGATCCTGCACTGTCAGCTCAAAACCCTAAACCTGGCTGCATGGCAGATACTTTAGTCAAACTGGCAACACCTCTCTCTAAAGCTGTTATGGATGTCATTTTGGAGGCCAGGAGGCCTAGCACCAGGAAAGCTTACTCAGAAAAATTGAAGAGATTCTGCGCCTGGAACCAGGCTCAAAGCTTTGACCCTCTTGTTCCAAACATTCCTCAGATTTTACAATACTTAACTGAGATGCTGGACAGAGGCCTATCCTTTTCATCAATTAAGATTCATGCCTCTGCCATTTCAGCACATTACAACACGGATCCTCCTTTATTCTCTCATCCCTTGCTAAAGCAGTACCTCAGAGGGGCTAAAAACATAAGACCACCCCGGAGAGCACCAACACCAACTTGGGACCTCAATTTAGTTTTGGAAAAACAGACCCTACCACCTTTTGAGCCAGCCAATACAGCCGATCTAAAATTTTTATCATGGAAAACAGCTCTGCTCCTGGCAGTAACTTCAGCACGAAGAGTCTCAGAGCTACAGGCATTAATGGCAATGGAACCTTTTATAATTTTTCATCAGGACAGGGTATCTTTAAGGACAAACCCTACCTTTAGGCTAAAGGTGGTGTCTAGTGTGGCTCTTAACCAAACCATCCATTTGCCAGCTGTCTATCCAAACCCCCAGAATAAAGGGGAGAAACTTCTGCATTCTTTGGACATACACAGGCAGCTAGGTTTCTACTTGGACAAAACAAAAGCTTTCAGGAAAACTGAACAACTGTTTGTAGCATATGCTGCAGGATCACAAGGCAAGGCTGTCTCAAAGCAGACTATATCCAAATGGATAGGACACTGTATTCGGTACTGCTACACACAGCATGGAAAATCAGTCCCTAATAACATTAGGCCACATTCCACCAGGGCAACAGCCACTTCAACAGCCTTTCTCAGGGGAGTACCTACCAAGGAAATTTTGGAGGCTGCAACTTGGAGTTCAGTGCACACCTTTACCAAGCATTACCACCTGCCTCTTTACTCTAAATCCAGAGCAGGATTTGCCACTGCAGTTCTGCAGGGCCTCATAGCCGATCCTAATTCTTTATAGACCAGCCACCCAACCTTAGCTTTGGGATTCTGCCCAAGTGTGATGACTGCAGCAGTGTAACACGATGAACATAGTACAGTTTTGTGCCTACCATAAATGTAGATGTTCAAGTGTTCACACTGCTGCAGTCCAGGTTACCCTCCCTCCATCCCCTCTGAGCTAGCTGGACTTAAATATACCTTGCTATCCTATACAACCTTTGGGGTGTATTTGTTGGTAACTGAAAGTATTGTTTTTATTTTATATGAATATTTTTGATTAGCAATATGTGTTGCCTACCCACTTGGGGGCACATGACATCTGGGGCAAAAAAAAATGAAGAAAATGGCGCTGGATGCATATTATATACCCCTGGCGCACTGACGTCAGGGAAGGAGCGACAGCAACCGACGCCGGACCAAGACTTTTTTAACTCTGGCCGACTGGGGGACCGCCTGATGGCAGGATAACCAAAGTGTGATGACTGCAGCAGTGTGAACACTCTAACATCTACATTTATGGTAGGTACAAAACTGTACTTTCGCCTAGTGCTAACCTATGAACGCAAGAATTTGCAGGACAAGCCGTAGTCAGACCACACCTTAAATACTGTGTATTGTTCTGGAGACCGTTTAAGGAAGAAGATGCCATAATTTTGAAAGTTATCCAGAGCAAATCTATCCGAAAGATCTGTGGAATGAAGAGAGATGGAAAATATGACTAGTGCATAGGGAAGATGAAGCTCTTCACTCCTGGGACTTGAAAAGACTAAAGACAATGGTACTGGTGCAAAAGGTCATATCCTTTTTGGAAGGAAGAAGAGGGGATTGCAGGGACCGACTACTCCCTGGATCTCCAAAAGTGCTTTTTTTCAGAGATAGGGTTTGTGTATCCATGGAATGGTCAGTCGGAGTAGATGACTGAGTGGAAATCCAGACATTTAAGAGGGCATGGACGAGTATAAAAGGGTAAAGGGCAACACTCTCATCTGTTTGGATTTTTTGCAGAATGTCCAGATTTTTGCCTCATATTTTTTGGTCTATTCCTCATAAAAATTTGTGGTGTTCTGGTGAATCACTGGGCTAATACAAGGATTCAAGTCAATAAATACTGACACGTTTGAGTTTCAGACTTCAAATCTTTCAAGAAATGTATGGTAACACAAACCCCCCCGTTACTCTAGCAGCTTTCTAAGTTTATAAGGGCAATATTTAAAATCTGTCCCTATTTTTGCGCCTTTGCCGTTCCCCACCCCACTTTGTGAGGCTTTGTCCAGATTTCTTTCACTAATAGGTTGAGGGGGTATGGTTAGGGGAAAGGCAGGAATCCGGGATGGAGAGAGAGATGGAAAGTTAAGTACTTTTAAAGGACAAATTTATAGACAGTCTTATAATTTCCTCTTGGTGTTGAATGAATGTAATGTTACACTCAACTGTCAAGGTTAGGTTCATTTGTTGCCAGCACCTTCTGGCCATAAACTCATATTGGTTACTTTACTGAGGTGTTTGATAATTTAGAAAAAACAGACAATCTTCCCCTCAGGAGTTTCTCTGTGGCTTTCCCTTCTGTCACTTTTAGGGTAACTGGCAGTAGTTCTATGAATTTTTCTTGCTCCCCCTTCCCCCTCACACAGGGATTCTGCAATTGCAGTCTTCTTTTCCTTCTGTACATCTGCACTTGCCCATGAGCTGTTGAAGGTATATATTAAGGGATCAAACAGAAATTTCGCCTTACTCTTGAGTTTCCTGAGGAATGGCATTGCCTGGTCATTTTGCATCTTTTGTCGTAAGGGCAACCATTTCTCTTTCACTTCCTGTTCCTGTGTCCTTGTATCCTTCCATTCATTGCATTTTCCTCTCTGCCATAGGTCTTTGTCCGTATAGCACCGTCCCATTGCTTTCCTTTTTAAACTCGCTCCTTCTATTCCATGACCACTGCTTCATCTTTACTCGATTTTAGTACCCCCTCACCACCCTTTTTTACTGTTTTGCTTGCTTTCACTGCTTCCCTAATCATTATGCATGACATTTGTCACTTTGGCCTTCTTTCTTACTCCTGTCCTTGTCAGTAGCTCTACGTATTCCATCCATGACACAGTACCATAGCATACGTTTACACTGTTTGTGCGTCTTCTGACTCCTATTTGATCCTGTCCTCCCGATCAGCATATTTCACTTCTTGGAATCTTCCAGTTTGTTTCTCTGAACCCACTAAAAAAATTGCAGTTTGACTTGATCAGTGTGGTTAATTGTACCTTATTCTATAATTTTGATCCTGTGTACTTTATTTAGGACAATGTTTAACATTTTGTGCTTTTTGACTGCAGTTGCCTGAACCTTTTATAACCAAGACCTGATTTTAAACTTTACTTTTTCTTTGCCCTGGTAATTCAGATCTTCCTGTTTACTGTCAGATTCCGGTGTTCATGATTCCTCTTACCCTTCTTTATTTTGCACCCTAGTCTCTCGTTTTTCGTTGATATGTTTGAGTGAGTACAGTCCTTATCTTGATTGCAAAGGTGTTTGCCTTTTGTTCTAACCCTTGTTTACCTCATAAGTGTACTGTTCCTGTCTGTAACATCACATTTGATAGCCACCCCCTTACAAAAGCCTTTATGGCTCCTTTTCTTTTTCTTCTTGTCTCTTTCCTAAACAGCTTGCACCTGGCACATCTGTGTCCTTTCACCTCTTGCCACAGTCCCATGTTTCTTAAATAGCTACCACATGTCCCCTCCCTTCTGCACCCCTGCTTGTAGACCCCCCCCCCATCTTACTTCCCAGGCTTCTTGTATTGCACAATAAGCAATACCAGGAGCTAACAAAGTAGAGGAACAAAGCTGCACAAACGCTGACTTGAAAAATACCAAGTAGAGTCTGGAAGTAGGAGTCTCCAAATACCAAACAGAGTTAAACAGATAAAAAAATGCTTTAATAAGTCACCAGTACAAAAACTGTAAATCATACAGAAATAAAAAATGTTAAGTGCTTTCATCCTAAACAAAACTTTGGACTTAATCATAATCCTACTTCCAGATTCCAAATAGTAAGAATACTAGAACCCAGCCAGCCTCTGAATCACCCGTTTGTGCCAGTGCCATGTTGTGTCTGTATCTTACTTGCCTAGTACCTGCATAACTTCATCTTTTTTTTTTTTTTTTTTTTTACTTTCTTGGCCCCACCACCCCTTCCATTTTAGTTTAACTGCCCAGTTGTGTAGATGTAAATTTCTCCACAGTTTTCTTTGTGGTCCCTTCTGGACTAACATGGCTTCCCCACTGCCAACTTTTGTTGCTCATGTGCTGCTTCAGCCAGTAATTAGAAACGTTTCCTTTTCAGCTTACTGGCCCTGGATGCTACTTCAACTCGTTGACTATACTCTCTGCTGCTTCAACTTTCTCTTCTTTTTCATTAGTGCCTGCTTTCGCTGTGTCCACCACTTCCCCACCTGGCCACCTTGCCCATTTCATGTAATTCTCCTCTAACAATCCCATCTAACATTTCAGTACCCTCCACTTTCCCCAGCATTCACACACAATTCTATATTCTACTTGCCTTCTTTTTCAGCTCTAACCAGCCACTCAAAATACTCACCCAGTTTAATGTTTCTCTTCTATTTCCACACACTGCTGCATCATCGTACTTGCAAAATTTCATTCCCTTAGTTTTTTGTGACCAACTCCCCAGAGGACTTGGCCATCCTGCAGGAAGATTTCTTTCAAATAACTAACTGATACTAAAATCATGGACTGAAACTAAATGCCAAAAATGCATTATTGCATGCTTTGGAAACTCATCTAACCCTGGGAACTACCACAGTGACAATACACCCTGAATAGCTTTTGTTTGAGGTTTGGGAGCTCATGTGACCGTGACCTAACTTTTGACCAACATGTATCCATTGTGGTAAGAAAGACCTAGTATTGTGCAACTTCTAAAGAAAGGGATTGTGCCTACGTCTAGGGATGTCATTCTCCCGCTTTACACGGCCCTTGTTAGGCCAGTCATTGAGTGTAATGCCCCCTTTCAGACAAATGCAACAACAGGAACTCCTGCAGAGGGACCTTACTAACGAATGCATGGCCTACATGGACCAACTCAGTTTTGTCACTGTACTCTATATCCTGCTAAGATATGAATTGTTTGGCATGCAACACATCCTCTTACCCAGTACTGATGGTACTTAACAGCAAGT